>NC_082404.1:82500-122500 GCF_031168955.1 Gadus macrocephalus | reverse complement strand
ATCGGAACGCCCTACGTACTCAAACTTAGACTAGTAAGTACGGATAGTATGGATATTGGTACACGGCGATGTAATCATGAAGCGGACGAGGCCACGGCGAAGTCTGGTGTGGTGGGACCATTGTGATTTAAAAAATGACTTCTTGGGGGGCCCTATAGGCCTACCACTCAAGGCGAGGTTAGCATCGAAGCAGAAATAAAGAACTTTCTGAGCCCCTGGATTGTGGAAAGTTGTTCCCCCGCCTTGCCAAGTTAGCATGGAGGTATTTGTGCATCACGGCAACGTCGGTCCCCTCAGAGCGGGTGTTTTCGGCGGCTGGACTGACGGTCACCAGGCTGCGGTCGCGTCTGACCCCAGAGCATGTCAACATGCTCATCTTTCTGAACAAAAATCCGTAGACTGGTTGGTTAAGTTAGAACATGATTGTTTTTTTGATATTATTATTGTTATTATTTTGGGAAGAAACCTGGGGGGTATACCACAAACCTCGCTGAACATACCCAGGCTTTCTTGGGAAAACCTGGCTCGACAGAGCCGCAACTCGCAATCAGAGTTAAATGGTACCAAGAAGCTCACTTTAGATTAAATTAGTTGAACCAGGTTTTCCGCTTTAGGTTCAGTGCGCGTTCACGTGAAAGGGGCGTTTTTTGCATCATTTTTCTCACCTTTACGATAGATCAAGCAGTCTATATGAGTATAAGTGAAAATATTCTGCATATTGTCTGTAAAATAACTATGCCAAATGCAGAATTGTTCGCCATTAATCCAAATAGAATGATGATGATTTAAAAATGCATAAGCAACGTCCATCCTGCCTTATTCTATCATTTAGGGAATTCACTTTAAATACACCCTATTTAAGAAATGTATCGCATGTTTTCGACCGCTGATAGGTAGCGGCTGTAGCGTAGTGGATAGACCCGAACGCCAGCGACCGGGGTTCAAATTCGCCGGTCTATCATCATGCATTTTACCCCCATAGATGTGGTGCCAGCACGGCCTTGAAAATATGGGTTCAAGTTCGAAATAAGCACAAAAATATAATTCCATAAGCTTTAGTGAATAAGTATTCCATATGCATGAGAATTAGGACTTTTTAAGCTTCACATAAATTCGCGTCACTTGGGAGTCGACCCCCCGCGCAGAAATTCAAGACTGACGCGCTACCTCCACTCTAGCACTCTGTCACGTAGACACAATGCGCAACAGTAATCATTGTCTACATAAGGTCCAAAAGAACGATCAAATAACGAACACCCTCTGATGAGAATCTGTGTCTCTCATGAAGAACCCCAATTTCGTTGTTTGCACAATGACAATAAAGTCTGAAATCTGAATATCGTCAGACAATGCCAAGGGATCGGTTCTGTCACGTAAAACCCTCTGTGTCTGGAGAGACGCCTGTACGAGAAGTGCGCCGGGGTCCACGGGAACACCCACAAATGGTGACGCCATTGTCAGAGGAGGGGCTAGGAAGCTGCGCACGCCGATTTAAGTAGCCGATCTCCGGCTAGACTAAGCCGAAAAACTGCTCCCGACCAGGTCTGGTTGCGAGCATAAGTCACCATGGGGATACAGTGACGCTAAAAGAGATCGACTTTCGTGGTACAACTAACCCAGGCTTGGAGCTCAACATACCTCGCTAACCCTCTAAGCGAGCTTCGTGGTACAGGCCCCTGGTTGTGTTTATTTTTTGTTATGTTTATGAGCACCGGCTTCGAGCTGCATGCTCCGTTGCTTAGAGCAGAGTAGCGCATACCTATTGAACGGATCTGGTTTAACTGAGTTGTTCATCTAATAATAAAGATCCCAATGAGGAAAACACGCTGCATTTGTATTTTCATTTCATTTTGAATATCATTTTTTATTTATTTTTTTATGTAAAATAATAACGATTAATCGACTAATTGTTCGTTAATTCTCCCGACGATCGACTAAGACAACTTAATCGAATGTCCATCCCTAATAACTAGGCCATCTGTTAACTGTTCATTTACTGTTAGTTAATGCTTATTACTGAGGTAACTAAGGTTTAATTAAGTGTTAATTAATGTACCCTTATTGTGAAGTGCATTGTTCCTCATTATCTCTGCATGTCTAGGCTCTTAGTCAGTGGTCCTTTCTCCTATTATATATAGGGGTTTCAGACTGTGGCCCCACAGTCTTCAGCAGCCCTCATGGAGTGAGACTGTGGACCCCCGACTGCAGCTCATCACAGCTTCATAAAGGACTTCTTCATGGGATCATTCTGGAGAACAGAGAAACAGGTTGAAGCCTTTATAGTGTGTATATAACCAAATAACCATTAAACTGCAGTAATGGTTGTTTGACCCTCTGTACCCAGTCCTTTTATGTCCTCTGTTAAACAGAATATTCTCCTAAAAAAGAAAAAGTTGTATCTAATTTTATTTGCAGGAACTTAAATGAAATTAGATTTATTTCAACCAAACGTGTTCTAGTTCAGGCAGCTGTGAGCGGGGTGCAGTCGGCTTTTCAGCAGCCTCTGACTCTCTGCTGTGTGTCAAGATGTGGGTGTGCCTGTGTGCATTTGTGCCTGCGAGTGTGTGCTTGCGTACGTGTGTGCCTGTGTGTGTGTGCCTGCATGTGTGTGCACGCGCATGTATGAGACATAATGAACAGAATGAAGGAAGGCTCGGCTTGCTTTCTCTCCTCCGACCTCTGATCTACCAACCTCTTATGACACACACAAACACATGGGCAAACACACACACACACACACACACACACACACACACACACACACACACACACACACACACACACACAGGCAAACACACATACACACACAGACACAGGCAAACCCGCACACACACACAAAACACACACTAAAACACACAGGCAAACACACACACAAAACACACAGGCAAACACACACACACACACACACAAAACACACAGGCAAACACACACACACAAACAGGCAAACATTCACACACACACACACACACACACACACACACACACACGCACGCACGCACACACACACACACACACACACACACACACACACACACACACAGGCAAACACTCATACATACACACACACACACACACACACACAGGCAAAGAACACACACAACAGGAACCATCAGTGGAGGCTTCTCCAGTGAGGAGAGGGAGGAAGAAACATTGTTGAGAATAAAAAATGTAGATTTCCCAGACTACTGTAATGAATTAATGCCCTTAAGTATGACTACTTTAATGCCTTTGTATATGTAATGTTTGTTTTCCTGGCTAAAGGGACTTTAGCATCCCCTATCGCCTACCGACAATTACTGCTGCAGGACGTTCCTCCCTCAGCCACAATTGACTCCCATTCATTTCCCCGGCAGTGTTGGCGGCCGGTGAATAACATGGGGTTCGATTGAAGAAAGGAGGAAATTCCTCCTCTGAGTGGATGTGACTAGCTAAGGGATCTGAATCACGGCAACGTCTATTCACAAATAGGCTGGAGCCCTGGCTGCGCTATGAACCAATAAGAAGGAGTCCTGGCTTCGCTATGAACCAATAAGCAGGAGCCCTGGCTGTGGAGCAGCCCGGAGGGAGGGGTCATCCCCTCAAGTCTAGGCTACGGGAACCAACGAACCCGTATTCCTTGTTTCCATCGAGCGGTGTGCTACTGTTCGGTGTGGTACAGTACGACTCTGTTCCCTTATATTGCCGTTTCCACCGAGTGGTGCGGTTCGGTGTCGCTCGGTTCGCTTAAATTGCAGTTTCCACCGCCAAAAGTTGGGCAAGGTCCCGATATAACCGTGCTGAGCATACCTATTTTACTTTTTATAATTTATTTTTGCATTTTAATACTTTATTATAGAGCATGATGTATTTTAAATGGCCTCACTTTTGGTCTTGTGTCTTCTCTCTTCTTAAAACAATTGTAGCTGAAAATAAACAAACGATAGGCCCAGATTTTTTATTTAGTTTTACAAATCAAGAAGTAGGCCTGATTTGACCAATTGGCTTTGCATCCTTTCCTTCTGCCCTTGTAGTCCAAAACATGCTGTCCGCCAGCTTTCAAAGTACAATGGTGCCACTGGTGGATTTGTATCCATGTTATTCACATAATTAGGGTTATGCTATTTTGTAGTTCACCAAAACACCCTGAAACAATTTGAGTCTCACATACCTTTGCCACCATACGCCACTAACAGTGCAAGCAGGCCAATGCAACCAAGCGCACAGTCCTTCCTCCCTCTCTTTAAAATCCACCAGCCGCCACTGATATATATGTTTATATATATACAGAGTGCATAAAAATAAAAGACAAAAAATAGTGATTGTTTATCAGAGGTTAAACCCTAAAATCCTTAAACCCCGGTGTAGCTGCATAGGTTCAATAAACGGCCACGCTTCATACTGATGTCTTTTTGTATATTTAATTTTCTTTTAAACTCTCTCTCTAAAACGGTAAACTTTAATAAACAGAAAAAACACTGTGACAACGTTAGCGCCATAAACCTAATACAGAGTCCATCTTCTTCTGAAACCCATGAGTCCGTGACTGGTTTTGTATCTCTGATGGCGCGTTTTCCCATAATTCCCTGGGATAGATATTTAAACAAACTCTTAACACAAAGCAATGACACAATATTTATTTTTAACATTACAACTTAAATCATGAATTCAACAAATAATAAAATCATGAATTAAACAATTAATGTAAATACATATTTAAATCTCTGTAATGTCCAGACTGTCTCTGAGACAGATGTTAAGCTTGCTGGTAGTTCTACCAGGAGGACTCAAATCACGCGCGGCTGGCCGCCAATCACCAATCACCAGCTACCAATCACCTGCCTACACCTGCTCTATAAAGAGTAGTCTAACATATGTCTTTGCTGCTCAGGTCTTCGTTCAACGCATGCTGCTGCTTTACTGTGCTTCTGATTATCTCGCATATCTCGTCGCTTAGTTGCTACGTCGGTTAATACACACCAAGAGGTCATAACTTCGGATTCGTGCTGGTCGGCCTACTACTTCTGGTCCCGGCAAGCGAGCGCAGAAAGCCGTTCTTTTCGGTCCCCGGTATCCTCAACAAGTTCCCAACACGGACATCCGCCCGGTTCTACAAACCCTCGCCGAGTTGGTGCAAAGCATTGGCGCCAGGATGGACGCCGTCGAAACGCCATGCGGAACTCCCGGACGGGTCCAGGCCCCAACCCGCTGTCGTCGGTCGCCACGGCGCCTTTCTACTTCCAGCAACCATCAGGCTCGGCTTCCTCCGCCTTCACAGGCTACGCACCTTGCACGTGCCCTGCTACCATGGCTACTGCAGTCCCCGCGTTAGCCCCCGCAGCGTATTTTCTCTCACAGCTCTACCAGTCCAGCTTCAGGATGCGGCTCCCTCGGTTGGGTTAGGGGGTTTCTTCCAAGGGCAATGGTTTGCTGAGGGATGGCCAGTCGAAGCTGGTACGTTCGCCCTCGGGTCAGAGTCGTCTGCGCTGTTCGAGCTTTACCCTATCGCAGCAGCTAGCGTTCTGTGGGGCAAAGCATGGCGGTGTTAACGTCTAACCATGTTTTGCGATAACAAAGCAGCGTCAAAACGGCTGGGAAGGTGGTCTTCCACAGCATACGGATTTTACATCCGGTTGAATTCGTTGAGTTCGTTGCACACGTCGGTGTGGTACAACACAGAACTCTACGTTCGCAATCAAAGGTTCATAATTATCTTTATACCGTGCACTGTTTGGTTAACTCCTTGTGTCTGAGGTTTTTCCCTTCACTTTAACATGAATGAAGTTGATGGGTTTTAGGCACTGTGGTAACTGATTATTACTAAAGTTTTTATTGACGAAGGGCCTTTTAGATTGGTTCAGCTGCTGCTCACTAACTCTCAATGCGATTCACATATCGTTCAATTTATTCAAAAGATCCAAAGACAAAGAACAGGTACATTATGGTATCATTTTATATGATTATTTATAGTCTTATTGTTAATAGCTTCAGTCGCGTTGGTATTTAATTTTTCATTTGCTCGTTTAGCTACGTATGACAGTTAACAATGTTGGTGTAGGCCTATTACAATTATTTACGCGTGTAGGCCACTCCAACTCGCTCGATGTTTCAAAAAGATTAGTGTGCTCTCTCAGAGCTGGGAGATTTCATCCTTATTTTAACATATTACTCGAGACGGTGTTTTCTCACAGTTCTACGGGTTCATGCGTTCTCGGGTTCATGCATTCATGCGTCCACGTCTCCTACTCAGACTTTTCCCCTACACGGGGTATTTAATTTTTCATTTGCTTGTTTAGCCATGTATGTCAGTTAACAATTTTGGTGTATTACAATTATTTATGTGTGTTGGCCACTCCAACTCACTCGATATTTTGAATAGATTAGTGTGCTCTCTCTGGGAGTTTTCATCCTTATTTTAACATATTACTCGAGTCAGTGTTTCTCACAGCGTTCTACGGGTTAATGTGTTCTACGGGTTAATGTGTTCTACGGGTTAATGTGTTCTACGGGTTCATGTGTTCTACGGGTTCATGTGTTCTACGGGTTCATGTGTTCTACGGGTTCATGTGTTCTACGGGTTCATGTGTTCTACGGGTTCATGCGTTTTACGGGTTCATGCGTTTTACGGGTTTATGCGTTTTACGGGATTATGCGTTCGCGGGTTTATGCGTTGGGTTTATGCGTACACGTCTCCTACTCAGACTTTTTCCCCTACACGGGGCCTGACTTTCGCTGATGTCACCTTCTCTGCAAGGCATTTTTCATCTAAAAGCGATAGCCTAGGAGCAGCTGTTACTATTATCATTTCAAGAATCAACAACTCTGTCCTTACGCTTCCATGTTCCTTTATCTCAAGCTTCGGCAACGCACGTCCCCGAATCACCTGTTTATTTGCGGCCAGCCAATGACTAAAGGGTGGTTCAGAGTCAATCTCGCGACGGTGGTAGAAGGGTGCGGCCCACCATCTCCCCCCTACATTGGCCACTCCTTCCGGATTGGAGCGGCAACCACAGCCGCTGAACAAGGGTTGCCGGTCGCGTCTATCAAACGGCTGGGAAGGCGGTCTTCCACAGCTTACGAATCCTACATCCGGTCGAATTCATGGTTCTTCCTTCAAGCGCACACGATGCTCTAACGTCGGTTAAGGCAGGTTTATCACGTTTGCTACTACAGCTGTTTTTGGCGGCCTGTTTCCATTCTAGTTTAGTCTTTGTGTCAAGGTGTCACTTTTGTTTTTATTAGTTTAGACACGTTCATACTCTTTCTAGTGATATGTGATAAGTATTTTAAGGAGCTGCATTTTCCCTCACATTGCCACAAGGGGAGCAAGACCTTATTGAAGGCTGCTCCACCACAGAAGGAGCCGAAGCCTTTACGTCACCCCGGCCACGCCCACTAGGCCACGCCCACTTGACGTCCTCTCTAGCGGGTGGTTTCGAACTCGAGAGGCCAGAGAGCCCAGAGAGCCAGAGGCCAGAGAGCCACCCCGGGCCTAAGCCCGGGGGCTCGAAGTAGATCACGGTATTTTCCTCTCACACGCGTTAGATACAATTCCCTCCGTTAAGCTTCAGTTACCATACCGAAACATGCCGACTTTATAATAAATGAAGTCAGTTAAAAGCATCCCGGGATTGGACAACTTTCTTCAAGAATATGCAACATATTGAAATTCCGTTTAGGTATTATCAAAGATACAAGTGCGTAGATTTGTTAAATAAGGTAAACTGTCGAAAATTGATGTTGTTATGTCTTAAACAGTTGAAGTTCCGTTTGGACAAAACGTTATTACAGTTTATCACCTAGTTTAGGTCAACGGAAATGAAGACATTTTAGCAGTCTTACTTTGTAAAACACTTTCAGTCTCGTTTGTATTCGCCAACAACATCGCACTACGCATTTAATTATAGTTATTGTCATATGACCAGCATTGTTTTCCTCACGCGATAAAGGTTTGTCGATGACGACATTTAGTCATAATTTTCGGTGTCAAAAGCAACACTATTTGCAACTACTGGTGGTGGTGGTTATCAGGTACTAAACTCATAAAGCAAAATTCGGCTACATAACTCAAGGTTAACCTGCAGCAACCCCGGCAAGTTCGACCACGTCGGTGGATCATCTAGTAAACACTCTTTGAGTTTGGTGTCACGTTGGTGGTATATCATGGAAAAATAAAACTCGGTTTGCTGCGGCGACCCCGGTGAGTGTGTTGACCAAAGCGCAGCGGTAACAACTCGGGCACTCGTGACTATGACCACGTCGGCGGCACGTTATCTATTACTCATGGTTGACTGCAGTAACCCCGGTGAGTGCGTTGACCACGTCAACGCACAACTGGGGCACAACTCAGGCACTAGTCGTGAGTTCGTTGCACACGTCTGTGCGGTACAACACAGAACTCGACGTCCTACATCCGGTCAAATTCAAGGTTCTTTCTTCAAGCGCACACGATGCTCTCTAACGTCGGTTAAGACAGGTTTTACACGTTTGCAACCATAGCTGTTTTGGTGGCCTGTTTCCTTTCTAGTGTTGGTCTAGTCTTGTGTCAAGCTGTCATTTTAGTTTTTATTAGTTTTAGTTACATTCATACTCTTTCCAGTGTTATCGTATTTCCATTTAGATATTATCGAAGTTACAAGTGCGTAGTTTTGTTAAATAAGGTAAATGGTTGAAAATTGATGTTATGTCTGGAACAGTTGAAGTTCCAGTCGAACAAAATAACGTTATAAGTCTTTATCGCCGAGTTTAGGTCAACGAAAATGAAGAGACATTTTAGCAGTCTTATTTTCGTAAAACACTTTTAGTCTTGGTTTATTCGCCAACTATATTGTACTATGCATTTAATCACTGCTATTGTCACATGCCCAGCATCCACGTTGCGTCCAGTCTCGTTTTTCTCACGCGATAAAGGTTTGTTGATGACGACTTAGTCATAATTTTCATTGCCAAAAGCAACACTATTTGCAACTACCGGCGGTGGTGGTTATCGGGTACTAAATTCATAAAGCAAAATTCGGTTTCATAACTCAGGTTAACCTGCAGCAACCCCGGCGAGTGTGACCACGTCGGTGGATCATCTAGAAAACACTCTTGAGTTCGCTGTCACGTCAGTGGCGTAAATAGGAAAATAAAACTCAAGGTTGCAGCGGCAACCCCGGTGAGTGCGTTGACCACGTCGGTGGTAACAACTCGGGCACTCGTGAGTATGACCACGTCGGTGGCACGTTATCTAATACTCATGGTTTGACTGCAGTAACCCCGGTGAGTGCGTTGCTCACGTCGGTGGGAACAACTCAAGCACTCGTGAGTTCGTTGCGCACGTCGGTGCGGTACAACTCAGAACTCTAGTTCGTTGCAGCAACCCCGGTGAGTGCGTTGCCCACGTCGGTGGGAACAACTCAAGCACTCGTGAGTTCGTTGCGCACGTCGGTGCGGTACAACACAGAACTCCACGTTCGCTGCAGCAACCCTGGTAGTGCGTTGACCACGTCGGTGGGCACAACTCGGGCACATGCAAATTTAATTACCACGTCGGTGGCATAATATCAAACACTCAAGTGCAGGGCACTCGGAGTTCATTGAACACGTCGGTGTTCAACACGGAAGTACACAATATTTGCTGCAGCAACACCGGTGAGTGCGTGACCACGTCGGTGGCACATCAAGGGCACTCGTGATTTCGTTGACCACGTCGGTGTTCAACATAGAAGTTCACAATACTTGCTGCAACAACACCGGTGAGTGCGTGACCACGTCGGTGGCACATCAAGGGCACTCGTGAGTTCGTTGACCACGTCGGTGGTTCAACGCGAAAGCACTCAGGTCACGCAGCGACCCCGGAGAGTGAATCGACCACGGCAGTTGGTACAGCACAAAAGCACTCGTGGCTCGCTGCGTAACAGCTGCAGAGTGCTCTAAATTTTAATTGATCTCGTTTCATTTCATGTCAACTGCTTTTACGTGATTCATCGATCTCGCTGACGGTTTTAAGCTTATCGTTTTACGGTATGTATGATTGACTCTTAATATGTCGTATATTGGGTATGCCTTTTATCTTCCAGAAGCAGTATAGATCCTTGTCCACTTCTTCTACGCAGGTATGTATGGTCTCATTACCCCCTTTCGCTATTCTATTTTTGGGGTCGGCTCCGCCCCTGCCAGTCCCGGCAGGACATGCCGAGTTATCACCTATTTCCGGCGTAGGCCTACGTCCTCTCTTTTGGGGAAGGCTCCGCCCCTGCTAGTCCTGGCAGGATACGCCGAGTCCGCACGTCACCCTGGATCAGTGACGGGGCTCATGCCAAAGATTTACCATGCAAAATATTTCCATGTCGTTATTTAAATAAATCCTGTTCATACTTATCAGTGATCGAGTCTTCATGGGAGAAATGTTAAGCTTGCTGGTAGTTCTACCAGGAGGACTCAAATCACGCGCGGCTGGCCGCCAATCACCAATCACCAGCTACCAATCACCTGCCTACACCTGCTCTATAAAGAGTAGTCTAACATATGTCTTTGCTGCTCAGGTCTTCGTTCAACGCACCTCCATCCACCCCACCACCACCAGGTCGGCCTCAGTCTACTTGTCCAGGGGAAGGCTCCGCCCCTGCTAGTCCTGGCAGGATACGCCGAGTCCGCACGTCACCCTGGATCAGTGACGGGGCTCATGCCAAAGATTTACCATGCAAAATATTCCCATGTCGTTATTTAAATAAATCCTGTTCATACTTATCAGTGATCGAGTCTTTATGGGAGAATTACACCCGAGGTAGCCTGCATTAAAGTCCTCATGACCCGACCAGCCCAGAGTGCTTTCCCCGACTTTTACCCCAACACAGGAGAAAGTTGGAGGTCAACAAGAGCCCTACTGCAGAGCGGCGCTGGAACCTCCGCCCAGTACACTGAAGACATCCTGTCACGTGAACCAATCAAAGGGCAGAGTTACAGCCCTGAGCCAGTAGAAACCTTTATTATCTACCACCACGGAGTTTCAGTTCTCACTATAATATAGTGTTTATCAAAAAGGTGTCATAGCCGACCCAGGTAGTCTCAGGATGCTCATGTTGGCCCTGCCCTAACGAGACACACCTGTAACCTAGTGTGATGAAGGACCAGCTTCAGCAGCAGCACTGGACCCTCTGAATGGACTGACGGAATTATCATCTCACTATAACCAACAACTCGTTATTTAAATTAGAACCAAACCAGAGGTCATGACCCCCCCTTGGTCCTAGGGAGCAGTGGTCAGGTAGCCCCTCTGGGTCCTTGCTCAAGCTCACTTCCCAAAAACAGCAAGATATAGCCAAAATATGGACCAAGCCGACATTTTTTTTCTGATGTTATCGCAACAAGGGGATTTCTTGGGGCAGCATGACCATGTCCAGAACTCCAAACTGTTCCTGAACTCTCCATTCCGGTTACTGGCACATTTTCCCATCTTTCTCCTCCAGTGCAGCCCCAGACTTATTTCATCGACAAATCCCGGATTTCTTATCTGAAAAACGCATTATGAGGTGAGGCTCTGGCTTGGGCTACGGCTGTAGTGAAGGGCAGCTCCAATATCTAGTCTCCTTACTCTAACTTCAGGGAAATTTGCAAAGTTTTCAACCACCCGGTATGTGGAAGGGATGCCTAGAGACGTTTACTGTTCCTATGCCAAGGCTCCTGCAGCGTAGCAGTCTTTACTATTGAGTTACACCCCCTTGCGGTTCGTGAGCGGTTGGAATGACGAAGCGTTGCAGGGACGTTTCTGAGCGAGTTCTGTGAAGTCGTTAAAGATGAGTTGGTTTCCAGGGAGGATCCTATGAACTTCGATCAGCTGATCGCCCTCGCCACCCAGATAGAAAACGGGCTCCGCGAGCGTCGCAGGGAGCGACCCTTGCGACCACCACCGACATCCTTCCCTTGTCCGCCAGCAGCGCCCCGGTCCCCACCTCCGAGCTCCTTTTATCCCAATCGCGGACCCTCAAGTCCGTCCGTGCCGGAGCCCTTGCTATTAGGGCGCACCTGCCTGTCCCCGGAGGAGAGAGAACATTGCATGTTGAGCAGGGCCTGCCTGTATTATGGTCAATCTGGACATCTGTTGTCAGTCTATCCTACAAGCCAAGGAAACAAGAGGCCTCATCAGTAGCCCGAGGGGTCCTGACGAGTCGTGTCCTCAACCCCTAAGTTTCACATCCATTGTTCAGTGCCACCCTCCTGTGGCAAAAACCAGACATTAGCCCTCACAATTATTTTGGAATGCGGAGCAGACGAGAGATTTATTGACCAAGGAGGTGGTGCTGCAATTGGCATTGAGACTGAGATGATTGATTCCCCTGTCCAGGCTACAATCCTTAATGGTAATCTGCTTACTCGTGTTGAGTGCAGGACCGTGTGGTATTGGGTTACCCGTGGTTCCAGTGACATAACCCTCAGATTGACTAGAGAGTTGGGGGTATAACTGAATGGAGCACATATTGTCAGGTCCGTGTATAGAGTCTAGGCCCCAACCCCCCCCCCCCCGACCATTCCGGAGATTTACAATGATTTGGGTTTAGTTTTCAGTAAGATTCACGCCCTGTCCCTTAACCCCTCCCCGCCCCTATGACTGTGCCATAGATCTCGGGAGGCCATGGAGGAGTAAATCCGGGAATCCCTCTCCGCTGGAATAATCTGTCCGTCTTCATCCCTTGTGGGTGAAGGGTTGCTAGTAGATTGGAACAAACTCTTCGGGAATGTATTGACTTCCGGGGGTTAAATAATATCACTGTTAAGAATAAGTATCCCTTACCCCTCATTAGTTCAGCCTTCGTTTTTCTTCATCGACCCGCTGTGTTCTCCCAATTGGGCCTACCATCTAGTCCGCATCCGTGAGGGGGATGAATTAAAGACGGGTTTCAACACTACCCTGGGCCATTTCGAGTATATATAGTTATGCCTTTTGGCAGAGGCGGAGTGGCCATCAAGGAAGATTGGGAGGCTTCCCAGTGGGCCGGTCCACTTATGCAGGCCGCGGCAGTAATTTGGGCCGAGGGCAGCCGCTAGTGGCCGCTGTAATTTAGGTCACGTGAACGAGCAATCGTGAAATGCACGAGAGATCCCCATCAGGGAAAAATGCCCCACTCCGCCCCTGCCTTTTGGTCTCATCATTGACCCTGCAGTGTTCCAAAACCTAGTCAATGATGTCCTCCGCAAAATTCTTAACCATTCAGTTTTTGTTTATTTTGAAAACATTTGGATTCAGTCAAGCTTCACGTGCAGCAGGTTCTCCAACGCCTTTTAGAGAATAAGTTGTACATCAAGGCGGAAAAGTGCGACTCCCATGTTCATCTGTCTCCTTTTTGGGGTACATAATAGGTCAGGGGAAGGTGAGGATGGACCCTTCCAACGATTCTGCAGTAGCGGAATGGGCTACTGATTTGAGGTAGAGTCTCTCGTAAACCCCTGTGCTGGTCGTCTTAAACTCTCCCCCGCCCTCCGTGTCCACCCCACCTTCCTCCCAGGTCAAACCTATTTCAACCAGCTCTCTGTCTCACCCTAAAAAAGCTCTGCCTCCTCCCAGGCTCATCGACGATCATCCGGCTTGGACAGTCCGACGGCTACTGGATTTGCATCGGCGTGGCCGGGGATTCCAAAATCTGTTGTGCATCTCTGTGCGTGCATGTGTGTTAATGTATCTGCGTGATTGTGTCAACGCAGTGAGTCCAATTACCTGAATGTATAATTCAGGCAGAGAAAGCTGTAGGATGAAAGGAGATTATTAAATTATATTGCAAGGTGGCAGGTCGCACTGTGCCTAAGAATAACAAACACACCTATCAACGATGATTGGCTGTTTAGGATTAGTACTTACTTACTTAGGCCTTTAAGTTCCCAAAGGAACATAGGCCATCGACAAAACCCCTCCATCCTCTCCTGTCTTGGGCCCTCCGCTCCAGTTGAGGCCAGGACAGCCCTTCTTTCTTCATTTCCTGTTCTGTGGTTCTTCTCCAGGTGGTTCTCGGTCTGCCTCTCTTCCTCTTGCCCTGTGGGTTCCAGGTTAGGGCTTGCTTCGTGATTGACTTCTGTCTTCTGAGTGTATGGCCTATCCACTTCCATTTCCTCCTCCGGATTTGGGTTTCTATTGTTTCTTGTTTGGTGAGTTCCCACAGGTTGGTGTTTGAGATGGTGTTGGGCCAGTAGATTCCCAGGAGGCGTCTGAGGCACCGGTTGGTGAAAGTCTGCAGCTTATTGAGTATGTTAGTGGTGGTCTTCCAGGTTTCAGAGCCATATAGAAGGGTGGACTTGACGTTTGAGTTGAAGATTTGTAGTTTGGTCTTGAGTGACAGGTTTTTCATCTTCCAGATATTGTTGAGCATGTTGAATGTTGCCCTTGCCTTTCCAATTCTGGCTCGGACGTCCTCCTCTGTACCACCATCCACAGAAATGATAGTCCCCAGGTATGTGAAGCTGGCTACTTCCTCTAGTTGGTTTTGGTTCATGGTTATGGGAGTGTTGTTGTTGCTGTTAATTCTCATTACTTTGGTTTTTGATGAGTTAGTTTTGAGCCCGAGCAGAGCAGCGGTATCCTCTAGCTTGCCTGATTTTTCCTGCATCTGTTGATGTGTGTGAGCCAGTAGTGCCAGGTCATCAGCAAAATCCAGATCTTCTAGCTGCTCTGTCAGGGTCCACTGTATGCCAGTTCGGCTATTGCAGGTTACTTGTATCATGATCCAGTCTACGCAGAGGAGGAAGAGAAGTGGAGAGAGCAAGCACCCTTGCCGCACACCAGTCAGGACCTCAAAAGGCTCAGATATGCATCCTTCATGGAGGACTTGGCATCGCATCCCTTGATAGGTGCTCCTAATGATGTTGGTTATTTTTGCTGGGATCCCGTAGTGGGCCGTCAGTTTCCACAGCATCTCCCTATCCACACTGTCGAAGGCTTTTTCAAAATCTATGAAATTTACATGGACAGAAGTGTTCCATTCGATGGACTGCTCAATGATAATCCTGAGGGTGGCGGTTTGGTCTCCACAGGATCTGTTTTCCCTGAAGCCGGCCTGGTTTTCCCTCAGTTTCTCATCCAACCCCTTCTGAAGCCTCTCCAGCAGGATCCGGTTGAGCACCTTCCCTGGAGTTGATAGGAGCATAATTCCGCGGTAGTTCTTGCAGTCCCTGAGGTCTCCTTTCTTTGGGATTTTCACAATGTGTCCATCTTTCCAGTCTGATGGGACACATTCTTCCTCCCAGATGGTTTTCAGTAGGTGGTAGAGCATGTTGGTAGAGGTTTCGATGTCGGCTTTCAAGGCTTCTGCTGGAATACCGTCGGGTCCCTCTGCTTTCCCTCCTCTCAATGTCTTAATGGCTTTTTTGATTTCTGGCTTGGTGGGGGGATTGCAGTTTAGGATTAGTGGTCCATCTTTATCACAGCGGGCTGAAGGTCTTACATACATGTCATAAGAGACATCAATTAACCTAAAGAAGTCATATTCTTCACGAACCGGTGAAAAAGCAGGGGCTGAGAGTAGACATTTTGGAGAAGGTAAAGTACACAGCCTCTACTCAAGTAGAAGATACTTGTAGAAAAAGAGTGTAAAATTAGAGGTTAGGCTTTGTTACACCAATGTAAGTCTGTTTTGATGTGAATAGTTCCGGTCCAAACTTCCGGTGATCTGACAGCTACAGCGAAACAGGTTGAGAGCGAGCTTGTTTGTTTACCAAAGAGTTAGTTTACCAGAGAGATAATTTTTTTCAGTTACACAATGAGTGTTTTTAGGATTCGAGGGAGGCAACTTGCCTTTCAAAGGGTGAGAGGTTCAGGACTTCATTGTTGTGTGCCATTGTGTACCGTTTCATCACGGTACAACAAGAAAGTTAGCTTTCATTCATTCCCCGTTGACGCTGCGTTACGGGCTGAGTGGAAGCAGAGAATCCGGAGGGATGACTTCAACCCGACCAAAAAAGCACCCGGGTCTGTATTCTGCATTTTAAACAGACTGATGTTGATGTGACTGCCGGGGGGCTGAGGAGGCTGAAGAGGGGAGCCGTACCTGTTTACTTTACATGGAATGGGTAAACCTGCGCCCAGACCGAGTGTCTGGGAACGACGTCCCCGGGCCGAGAGGGTTTTACACCAGGTTTGCCTCCTACAGATGTTTCATGGCATTTTGGAGATTAATTGAACCTGCTGTGACCCACAAGATGATTCGCAAAAGCGCCAAGACCGCCTCTGCCAGCATCAGAACAACGGTAGGTAATTAATGTGGTAACATGACGTGCATGCAAAGAATTGTAGGTTTATGTCACACTGAAAATGGATAGGGTTAGAGTTTTATTTCATAACTGCCCCTGTTGGTTTCTGGAGTTAACTACATCTAACTAAAAAGTAAAAGCCAACCAGCTGATATTAGCATTATTTTCTGCTTTATACTCTGTAATAACAATGGCAAGGTTACCAAACAGAGGGTTTTGTTGTTATGTCTCACCAGAAACTGAGACCCATTGACGAGTGTCTGCTGTTCCTGAAATACCTGTGGGTTTTCCTCTTAGGGACCTTGCAGAGAGGTTCAACATTCATTTCACTACTGCAGGTCAGATAATCTCTACATGGACCCATTTCCTGTACTGCCTGCTGGGAAGCAAGCACCTTTAGGTTATATATATTGTCTGCGTGTGTGCATGAGTTGGACAGCATGGTGACATTAGCTCAGGTTTAGTAGAGATTTGTAAAACTGAACAATGAAATCTCAACACGATTGAACAATTATGACTTCCGTTTTTTTTAACTTGGGCAGGTCATGTAGACATCGGGTGTAAAACATCGCCATCACGCCGGGAGTAAAGACCAACACACTAGAGTGAGCGGAAGTACAACGGAAGTAGACTCTTGCACCAAGCGAATATACAGTTAGCAGACAGGTTACAATAAGCAATATAACCGCAAGCGGTAATGGGGTCCAAGCAAAATAAAAAATCAAGAACACACTAAAGGAAGAAATATATGGAAGATCGGGCTGGGCGATTAATTGTATTTTGATCTCGATTTCGATTTTAGCGTCAAACGATCACAAAACTAATATATTCGAATATTCGATTTGCTATTATTTATTTATTTTCATTACATTTTTAATAGAAAGTGCAGAACAGCTGGATGCATATCTGCACATTATTTTTATATTTTCTAAAAATATATTTTCTAGTTTGAATAATCGGGATTTGAATATTGAACAAAATAATCATGATTATCATTTTTTCCATAATCGATCAGCCCTAATTGAAGATATATGACGTATAATTAGGAAGCAAAGATGTTGATGAAGATCTTCCACCGCCATTCTGTGCCTCGGCTTTCAGGTGAGTGGGCTCCAGAGCAATGGCGAATGTCACGTTCAGCATGCTTTAATCAGGATTCGAACTCTCAGAACACCAGTATCAGCACCATTATCCCATTGAGCCACTGCCAAACCTGAACTGTTTTGGCAGGGTCAAAATGTCTATTGATAAACACACAACATCAAGAAAACTCCAAGCACACATTTCTCCAGTGAATTAAGGGCTTTCTTAACCCTTATAAGGTGTTCGGGTCTGTGGGACCCGTTTTCAGTTTTTAGCTTTATAAAAGTGATACAAATAATTATTATTTTGAACTAAGATTCATTGGCTTTGGCTCATTTTCTGTGAGGAACATGAATCAGAAAACATTTTCAATGACCCCCCCCTGTATACCCCCCCATCACATTTCTATTACACACAGGGTGTTCGGGTCCAGTGGACCCGGAGCTAGTTTAAGTGTGGAAATCATAGGTTCTGTGCACCCTCATTTTCCCTTCTTCCTCTGTGTGTGTGTGTGTGTGTGTGTGTGTGTGTGTGTGTGTGTGTGTGTGTGTGTGTGTGTGTGTGTGTGTGTGTGTGTGTGTGTGAAAGAGAGAGGGGGAAAGAGAGAGGGGGAAAGAGTAAAGCAGGTGAATGGGCCCTTGGTGTGAGCACCCACAGTGTGCACCCACTGTTCCCGCACAAGGTTGCAAAATTGGAGCACCCAACACTATCAAGCTTGGGGACCTGACACTATAAAAAAGCTCTGTCAGCGTGGTTCCATACCACAACTGATCAAGATGGCAAAGCAATTCTCTGTTCAGACTGCCTTACAGCTGATATTTGAAGAGACAGAGGGTTTTGATGGTGATGCAGAGGAAATAAGTTCGGAAAGTGAGGATAACATTTCAGAGTTTGAAGAGGAGGATGAGCATCAGCCAGCTCCGAAACGTAAAAGAGCCTCAGGACTAGCCCTTCAGCAGCCAGGACAAGCCTGCGAGCAGCAAGCCCCAGGACCATCCCGTGAGCAGGCAGGACCAGCCCGCAAGCAGCCAGCCCCATGACCATCCCGTGGGCAGCCAGGACCAGCCCGCGAGCAGCCAACCCCAGGACCAACCCGCAAGCAGCCAGCCCCAGGAACAACCCGCAAGCAGCCAGCCCCAGGACCATCCCGTGAGCAGCCAGGACCAGCCCGCGAGCAGCCAACCCCAGGACCAACCCGCGAGCAGCCAACCCCAGGACCATCCCGCAAGCAGCCAGCCCCAGGAACAACCCGCAAGCAGCCAGCCCCAGGAATAACCCGCAAGCAGCCAGCCCCAGGAACAACCCGCGAGCAGCCAGGCCCAGGAAAAACCCGCAAGCAGCCAGCCCCAGGAACAACCCGCAAGCAGCCAGATGTAGGACCAGCCCGTCAGCCAAAAAGAAACGCTGTGAAGTGTGTGGACCCATGATGGACAGAGAAACACAATATATGCAACCAGTGCAAAAAATACATATGCAATACACACACAGTGAGACTCTGCCCCTCATGTGTGGTATAGTCTGATATACGTATAATGGCCGTGTTCAAAGGCTTTAATGTGTTGTTCAGACAGATGTTATTGAGTATGTTTCAATTTCTAATGATGTTGATTATTTCCCAGTTATGCCTGTTTTATGAGGCATTTCCTTATTTTGTTGCATTTTAATGCAAAAAGAAACAAAAACGAGTGGCACCTCTATTCATAAATGTGATTTAACAAAGGTAAAGTGAACAAATTTAACATATGTGTTGTTTATATTACTTGCAATTGGGATGAAGTAACCATCTGGTGAGTATTTAAAAAAAAAAAAGTTTGATTATGTTGAATTAAAAGGCCTAAAATGCAATGGGTCCACCAGACCCAGCAGCACCTCCTGTGTAACAAAAACACGAACACCCTATGAGGGTTAAAAGAGTACAGATCTGAACATTTGCACTGTTAATGGTATCCACATAATAATAGTCGTATGGTAGTTATACAATAACAAAATGGTCACATAGGAAAAATGGGCTGAGACTGTGGACGTTTTGCTTTTCTAAGAAATTGGGGGAAAAGTAATTTTTTTTAGAGCAGAAGACCAGTGTGAAAAAGAGGCATCAGATTAGAGAGATTAATATGACGAAATAATTTTGAGTCAAGATCAATCTTGCAAGGAGAATTAAGGCTAGTTCATAATTTTTTTAAATAGCGCCACCTTTGAAACACAATTTGGGTTTATGGGTAGTGGGAGGTATTGGTATCCACCTAATGATAGTTGTATGCTTATTTTTTATTAAAAATTGTCATATAAGAAAAATGGGCCAACTGCTCCAACTTTATTGGCCAATATTTCTCAAATGGAACTAAATAAAAAAAAAATCTGTTTCATAACTTTTAAGAGGCTTAGTCCAAAGATCTTACGATTTTGGTGAATTTCTGATAATTTTTGTAGCCTGTGAATCTTTTTATCATGTTTGGCTTTTCTATGAAATTGTGTGAATAATTAGGGCATAAGAGCAGGGCCATAATGATGCATCTGATTCTAGTGATTAATATGATGAAATAATTTTGAGTCGAGGTCAATCTGGTGAGGTGAAATAAGCCTAATTCATGAATTTTTTGAAAAGCCCACCTTTGGGTGTACCACAAATTTGGGTTTATGGGTAGTGGGGGTTATTGGTAACTAGGGTGTAACGTTACACAAAAGTCACGGTTAGAGTTTTAACAACAACGGACAACAACACAGAGAACACACCAACATTTGAACCGCTTGACGCCATGTTTACCATTTAATGGGAAAGAAGGCTCGTCGCCTTTTGTCGTCGCATGGACTATACGTCAACCAGCTCAGGTTACATAGCTGTGCGTGTGCGCGTGTCGGCTCATTAGCATCTGTACCGTAGCGGCCCGTACCGTAGCGGCACACCTCTCCCAAGTGGCCAAGTTGGCCTGGCCTGGCCAGACTGGCCACACTCACACTGGCAGATTTGAGCACGGTTAGGTGTGAAAACGGCCACGGCCACGGCCAGATGGCCTAGTGTGAGTGCACCCTTACTAGATCATGGGCTAATGACCTTGCACAGAGGGAAAACCATCTACACCACTTCATTGATTTCTATGCATTCACTGATCTCTACAGATGGGTTTGTTTTAAGCCATTGAATTGAATTTCTCTGCCCTGCAACACATTATAATCTACACATGTTTGTTAAATGAGAAATATGGTCTAGGTCACATTGAAACAGTAATTATACAAACATTATACCAGCATAGCAACAGGCAAGTTTATTCAAACCTCACACTAACAAAACACAATAAGAACAGTAACTAATAATAAATAAACTGAGAAAAATGAGAAATGATTTAACAACACTGAACATACTGAACAGAGGTAGGGAAAAATGACAGAGGAAGAAGACTTGTCCGTTGTCCCAGCATCAAGGTCCAACTGTAGAGATCAAGAAAGGAAGAGGCATGGGGAGGAGTACAACAGAACACTGTGCTCTCTAGGTCTATGAACTGCCGAGAGGGACAAAAAGCACTACGTGGTACAGGAAATGCAAACGCGTTTTCACTCTGAGCCAGCGTGAATGATGACTGAAATAATTCACTATCTTGCTCGAGGAGTAATCACTCATACATCATTAGCTTACACTAATGATTCAATGCAGTTTGAAATTTGTTTGAAATAACGAACCTCATCATCACTCGAATGACTCGATGAGGTAGTATTGGATGTCATGACACAGCTTCTTGGCACATACTGCCAACCGTAGTTTTTGAACAAGCGAGCGCTATTAGTTTGAATGCAATATACAATTGTACCACTAGATGGGAGTAATTTTTACACAGTGTCCCTTTAATACACGAGTTACAGAGAGTTTTAGTGAGCTAATGTAAAAAAAAGAAATGCGCGAATGTTTTACATATGTATGTTACTTAAAGAGAATGTTTTTTTTTTTATCCTCACTAGTGCCGATGATGTAGCTTTTTTTTAGTAGCGACATCGCTATTGATTTCTATCTAGTGCTCGCTGCTCTCAGCTGGCTGGCTGCTGGCTGTCGGCTGATTATCTATCTTTCTCCTGAAATAGAAACCTGGATTTGATTCATTTGTAAGATTGCATAAACTTAGTTTACATCAGTAAACAATCTCCTAGAGAGCACAGTGTTCTGTTGTACTCCTCCCCATGCCTCTTCCTTTCTTGATCTCTACAGTTGGACCTTGATGCTGGGACAACGGACAAGTCTTCTTCCTCTGTCATTTTTCCCTACCTCTGTTCAGTATGTTCAGTGTTGTTAAATCATTTCTCATTTTTCTCAGTTTATTTATAATTAGTTACTGTTCTTATTGTGTTTTGTTAGTGTGAGGTTTGAATAAACTTGCCTGTTGCTATGCTGGTATAATGTTTGTATAATTACTGTTTCAATGTGACCTAGACCATATTTCTCATTTAACAAACATGTGTAGATTATAATGTGTTGCAGGGCAGAGAAATTCAATTCAATGGCTTAAAACAAACCCATCTGTAGAGATCAGTGAATGCATAGAAATCAATGAAGTGGTGTAGATGGTTTTCCCTCTGTGCAAGGTCATTAGCCCATGATCTAGTAAGGGTGCACTCACACTAGGCCATCTGGCCGTGGCCGTGGCCGTTTTCACACCTAACCGTGCTCAAATCTGCCAGTGTGAGTGTGGCCAGTCTGGCCAGGCCAGGCCAACTTGGCCACTTGGGAGAGGTGTGCCGCTACGGTACGGGCCGCTACGGTACAGATGCTAATGAGCCGACACGCACACACGCACAGCTATGTAACCTGAGCTGGTTGACGTATAGTCCATGCGACGACAAAAGGCGCCGAGCCTTCTTTCCCATTAAATGGTAAACATGGCGTCAAGCGGTTCAAATGTTGGTGTGTTCTCTGTGTTGTTGTCCGTTGTTGTTAAAACTCTGACTGGCGGCAGACTTTATTATGGTCCATGCAGCGGACGCTTGGTGATGGCGTGTTACGACGTAATGACGTATGTACAAGAGCCTACCGTGGCCAGGCCACAGTTGCGACGACCAACGGCCACGGCCAGATGGCCTTGTGTGAGTGCAGGCCAGAGAACAATGGGGCCATTTGAGCACGGTTAGGTGGGAAAACGGCCAATGGCCACGGCCAGATGGCCGAGTGTGAGTGTACCCTAAGTCCTACAAAAAAAACGACAGTAATAGCAGATGTTTTAGTTGTTAAATCGTTAACAAACAATTTGTATGGAACAATTGGTTAAGTTAAGTGCTTGAGTCCCACATAGCCTACACACAAAACATTAGAAAAATTAAATAACTAAAACTGTCGGCAAGGCAGAGGGGGAAAATCAATATCGCAAGACATTTCGGGAGGCTCAAGGAGGAGCGGAATATAACATTTTAGTAACAAAGTGTAGTCTTGTGGTGGACTCTCTAGACATAATTCACAATACTGTGTTATTGACATGTGCTCGTTCTGAGTTATAGGGACTCTGTCTCTTTAAGATCGTGCATCTTAGTTGTTGATATGCTGGTTGGCGGGATGTTTGAATTTAGCTTTTTTTTTTTATAAAATAAACGACCTGCCATTGCGTTATCGACGTGAGAAATTGTCTCTTCACTTCTTTTATCGCAATTTCTACAGTCTATAGACAGAACGTGTTACCTGGGAGAGTTTGTCGACGGCAGGGTCGATAAACCAGTCGGAAGGGGGGAGGGGAGGTGTGTGTGGGCGGTGTGTGTGTGTGCTGTGCGTTGAACATCATTTTAGATTTTTTCTTAAATTTGATCTCATATAGTTCTAAACCATCCACTTGTGATTCAGGTACCATCGAAATTTGTTACCGGAATAGTAGATCTCATATTCAAAATGGCGTCCCGCCGTAACGCTCACGAATCAGCGCAGACCGCTTGCCTCGAGACAGCCCCCAGAAGAGCAGGGGGCCCCAGCAGAGCAGGGGGCCCTTGAAGGATGGGTTAGACACACATTGCCTGGCACTCTGACCCTGAAGCCCTGTTCACTTGGACACACACACACACACACACACACTGACCCCCACACACACACACACAAACAAACACTCACTCACTCACACACTCACTCACTCCCTCACTCACACACACGCACACAAAAACTCTCTCTCTCTCTCTCTCTCTCTCTCTCTCTCTCTCTCTCTCTCTCTCTCTCTCTCTCTCACACACCACACGCACACACACACACACACACACACACACACACATGCACTCACGCACACACACACACACACACACACACACACACACACACACACACACACACACACACACAATGAAATACATGAGGTCCAAAATCCCCACACTAAATGGTCCTAAGAACCCATCGACACACACCCCAAAACATATATTCTATCTCTATGCCCCCCCCCCCCCCCCCAACCACACACACACACACACACACACACACACACACACACACACACACACACACACACACACACGGAAGCATGCAAGCACCCTTGGGAAATCAGACGTGCTTGATGAGGACATGGCCAGTGACTGGCGGCAATCGGAGGACCTGGACACCTGTGGCTCTCTGCTCTCAGCCAATCAGCAGGCAGGATCTAGTGTCTCATAACTAACTCCTCTGATCGCTTCTGCGGTAAATCAGAGGCTGATTTCATCAACAACTTGACAGATTTAATGACATTTAATGAAAACATCCAAGGGAGAGAGGAGCGGAAAGGAGATATGATAGAAAAGGAAAAGGAACGAGAGGAGAGGACAGGGAGGAGAGGAGAGGAATGGAGAGGACATGAGAGGAGAGGAGATAAGAGGGGAGGGGAGGTAGGATTAAACTGTTGTTTAATTGGAAAACTAGGTCTTTCTATCATCGGCTAGTCCTTTTGTAAAGATGTTACACAGGATTAACGGCTCCCCTTGCATAAAAGTAAAAAACAAGCATTGTAAAAAATCAAAAAGTAAAAAAACGATAAATGACCTCCCCACACATTCTTAAATCATGAACTGGTTTGTCGATTTCAGTTAATACGGTGACATTAAGGACAAGGGATATTTCAAGGTGGGCTCTTGTTTTCAGTCTGCTGCCCTATCACGTTCCTTCTTAATTAAACTCCAATCAAACTCCAGCTAAACAGGCAGAGCCTGGAGCCCCAGTTTGCTGGCCGGGGAGCTGTGCGCACCTCCCCATGTCACGTCTCACCGGGGGGGAGGTGGGGGTCATATGTTTCCTTGTGTGGGGGGCGGTCATTTGTCCCAGTCATGGTCGTGTAAGGTGACGCTGTCGGAAGGTAAGGGTTAGTTTCCTCTGGTCTGGGGGGGGGGGGGGGCGTCTGGAGTTACACCACTGTTACATTACAGATTCACTCCCATTCATGTGAGTGTTCAGAAGCCCGTCTTCAGGTGCTTTTGAGAGACCAGCAGTGTTCTACCAGGGGTTTGGTATCGGCCAGTAAGGGGGAAAAGGGAATCCCTGATTTGTCGACACTAGAGTGTCGAATTAGCATTAGTTCCCATTTGCATACAAGCAAAAATAATACAAAGTATCAAAGTAGCAGGCTGGCAGAATAACCCTCAAACACACTAGAAACAAAGCATTTTATAACTCCTTGTTTCCAGCATGTCGTTGGTCCACATGTCGTTGTCTGAACTCATCACCTTCAACAGCTCGGTGTGGACGAGCGCACAGCTAACCTCCTGGATGACATATAATAGCATCCACGTGGTGCTCGCCCTGGGCTTGGAAACTCAATGCCACTGTAGCCTGACGGGGTCAAGTGAGCAATGCTTAAGCACAGTGACACACATCCCACATTTATAATTCAGCCGCTCACTCCCTTATCCGCTCACTGGCCTTTCCCCTGCCCATGGTGATGTGTTGCGTCCTTCAAGGGTCTCTTGATGGAACACACCTAAATTAGCAATCCCGTTCAAGTCGCCTCACAGTCTGCAGGAAAACACGAGCATAAAACAGGAGAGGAACGAGTAATTATCCATCAACAAGTTGTCAATCTGGACCAGGGATATGGGGCTTAGACCTGCAGCAAAACCACTGCTACAAATAATTCATGTGATATTCAAGAACACAAATGTGAACACGTGTAGGACATATGTAGGACTCAACGAGAGAGAGAGGGATTTAGGAGAGGATGAGAGGAGATATTTACAACATGCCACAGATATCAACTGCCGCATCAGCGCTGGGATAGTGTTTGCCAAAGCACCACCAGCGATGTGTCCTTGAGCAGGTCTCAAAGCCCCCGCTCAGCTTCACCTACATGTTAATACGGGATCCTTTTCACAGCTCCTGCTCGTTTCAAATGATAGCACAGTGGAGATATTCCCTGAAGTTCAAACAGATTTTCTGTGTTGTCTAAATTCTAATCAAGCCTTATCTTGCCATTCAATTGTCCAATAACAAAACCACATAAAGCTGGGATTGCATATTCTATTTTGTAAATGTGCTCAATTCCCCATAACTGTCTCCTATTGGCCTTTAAACCAATGTTTATGTTTGTATGTTTAATCTAAAAGGTATTAACTTTTGTAACTACATCATGAAACCCTGAAAGAGATAGCCCTCGTCTCTCTAGTTTCTGGTACGTAGCATGCCCCTAGAGACTACACTTACAGTTTTTCACAATTGTTTAAACACATTAATTGGAAAATCATACACAATGTGCACAACCTGAGACTCATGTACCCACTGCCAAACCAATTCTGCTGAACTCCAATACATTTTCTGCTTTAGACTCAGATGCCCATTCCAAACCGCACATTTTTCACAACACTACACACAATTCTCTATATTCTTGCACACTCTTCCTGAATTCCCACTCTTGGTGTTCACACAGAACACACTGCCAATCACATTTTTTAACACCAAAGGCTGTTGTGCAATTACCGATCTGCAATTTGCTATAGAAGGGTCACAGAAGAAAGACATGACAATAGATAAGGACAGACATTAAGTCGTATCACATAATTCTTATTATGGTTATCATTATTATTTAGGATACTATCCCTCTTATGGTGGAAATGTCTCTTGCCGCAGCGGCGGCTCTTGCCGCGGCGAGACAAACCTGCTGGGACCCAGGACAGGGAATTGCCACACCTGCAGGCCTGCCGACATGACCGGCTGTCAGCACTCCCACCAGCTCCTTACACATGGCCTGCTGTGCCATGGTCTCCTCCACCAGTTTTCTCACCAACGCTTCCATGTTCTTCATGTAGGTTTTATCTATTCAACTCGGTACACTAGTTCCCCGCATCCTCCACCATATGTAGCAGGCCTGTGAGTGTGAGGTTTCCATGCCACCACGTTGAATAGACAATACCGACGCAACACGCAAAGAAGGTTCAACTTAGGATGGTTTATTCACCTAGTAAACACAACCAGGGTGGGAAATGGGTTATCCATTTCCTTTATGATCCAGTCCTCTTGTATCTTGCTAGCCCTAGTTCTGGCTTGTGGTAGCCTGCTCTCCTTTTTAACTGCAAGCACACCAGCTTAATGGCCTTCAGGCCGTTAACTGAAGGAAGTCCATGTATGGCCTTGGGGTGTAGCCAGCAGGTTGCCAGACCTACCACTCCCCTCACTCCTCCCTGGCGTCTGCCACAGTATGTATATATGTAGGTAAGTGTATGCATGTAAATGCAAACAAGCTGTATGTTTGACTTTTTTTTTTGTTACTAAATGTGAGAAGGGGGGGCTTGATATAAGCTGAAGCTTCTGCACCTACCCTTTGGTTAAGACCAATAAAAATGCAGGGCAAAGTTTGCTTTTGCAAGAGAAGTGTAGGATTTTGCATTGAGATTGAGCATTGCAATTTATGTTTAGGTTTTTGAGAAAGGGAGGTAATCTATCAGGAAAAGTGTTTGTGAAAAACTGTAAACCAACAAGCTAAATCGCTGTCTTAGTACTTTTTTTTTTGTTGATATTATTACATACAGCAACCTGCTTAATAAAGTGTATGGCCAGTTAATGCACATGAGGACAAAAACATAGCTAGCATACCATGACACCCTGAACACAGCAGAGAAATTGGGAGATAAAGGACCTCTCTGTGTGTGTGTGTGTGTGTGTGTGTGTGTGTGTGTGTGTGTGTGTGTGTGTGTGTGTGTGTGTGTGTGTGTGTGTGTGTGTCTCTCTCTCTCTCTCTCTCTCTCTCTCTCTCTCTCTCTCTCTCTCTCTCTCTCTCTCTCTCTCTCTACTCCATATAGTTGTCCTTTCCACCACTTAATGACATCCACTATTCCTTGACAGCCCCTCTCCTTCCCCCACTCCTATGCTCCTTGCTCGTTTGTTTACTTCTCTCTCACTCACCCAGATCCTCCTCCTCTCCCCCTCCACCTCCATATCTTGGTATCTTTTTGTTCATTCTATTTGTTTCATTCATCTATTCATTCACTCCTCTGCTCCTCAACCCTCCTCATTTATTTCACACTTCTCTCCTCCTTTTTTCTCTGCACCTCCACTTTTGTCCTCCTCTTTCCTCCTCATGACATGATGGTCATTCAGAACTTTTCTGCTCACTTTACTTATACACACACACACACACACAAACACACACAAACACAGACACACACACTTGCATGTACAAACAAGCATGCGCACCAACGAACACGCACACACACACACACACACACATACCATACTCGTATTTGTGATCTCCCATGGAGGACAAAGCTATCTGTAGATATTAATAGAGCAGTATTTACAACCAATACACACAGACACACACAAAAACACACATACACACACATACACATACACAAACACACACACCCTAAATGACAGGTGTCTCATTGAAGTGATTGCTCCCAGCAGCTGTTGGATGAGCACCAGAGCCGGCCGGGACACGGTCTGGGGGAGGCTTCAGGGACGCGGTCGGGGGAGGCTTAAGGGACGCGGTCTGGGGGGAGCCAGGACGCAGTCTGGGGGGAGGATTCAGGGACACGGTCTGGGGGGAGGCTTCAGGGACACGGTCTGGGGGGAGCCGGGCCGCGGCCTTGGGGAGAAGGGACGCGGCCTGGGGGGAGGCGGGACTTTGTACAGTAAATATTATTTTATTTCATGCCATGTCTCGCAAAATGTTTGGTCAAGATTGGAATTGAACAAGCGGCCAAAGCTCCATGTTTCAGCGGCTGCACCACTACAATGACAATATATTCTGAGAAAGAAGAGAAAGAGGAGCAGGCAATTACTGTAATTGCTGTGACTTATTAGGGTTCAAGCAGCGAAGCTGCGAGACAACCATTGTTATTGTGCTTTTTCTTATTAGGTGTCCGAGCAGCGAAGCAATAGGGGACCAAGCAGCTGCTTGGTTTCTGTAACGTTTTTTTTTTTTTTCTCAAATTCTGTAAAAGTCATACTGCAGCCTATACCGTAAATCGAAAACGATTTTAGGCTGAATTAGGCTTATTTCTCCTCACCAGACCTGTACTCAAAATTCTTTCATAATATTAATCTCTGGAATCAGATGCGTCTATAAAATGCCCTAAAATTTTTAACTTTTCCCACAATTTCATATTATAGCCAAGATTCACAAGCTACAAAAATAATCAAAAATTCACCAAAATCGCCACATAAAATCTTTAGACCAAGCCTCACAAAAATCATCAAACAGAATTTGTTTTGAGCGAATGTTTTTTAACGAACAATAGAATGAAGGAAAGAAAGAAAGAAATAGAGAAAGAGAGAAAAAAGAAACAAAGATATAATACAATAGCCAACATTTCCTACAGGTTCATCATTCATAAAAGTTCTCTCAGATTAATGGAAAATGAAAAAATAATGGGACTAATGCAAACCTTTATGTTTCTTATATTGGCCTGTGATAACTTTTTCCTAGCTTTAGATTGATAATACACTCATCTTAACTAATCCACGTTAGCCAATTTGAATATGAAACATACTTGAATAAACAAACGTTTCTCATAAATGTAAGTGTTGACCACATTAGAGTTATTAATTAAGTGCATTAATGAACTAGAAAATGCTTTTCCTGCAGAAAAGTTGAAAATATGTCTTAATAAAGACACATAGTTCGTTAAGAAATGTTGAATGGCTTAAATGTTGCAAAGACTTGTGGGATACAAGTAAAATGAAGAATTTAACAAATAGCCAAAATGATAGTTTGAATGCATTTAAGTTAAAATATGCAATAGCTAAGCTGTTAAAACTGATAACGTTTGAAATAGTTGAATCAAGGCAGTGTTACAGTCAAGTGTGTGTGTGTGTGTGTGTGTGTGAATGCGTGTGTGTGTGTGTGTGTGTGTGTGTGTGTATGTGTGTGTGTGTGTGTGTGATCACTTGTAGTAACCAGGAAACTTATTATTCACGTTATTCTTTCACATCTAGTTAATCGAGATAAGCTCACAAAATGATAAGGCTTGTACCGTTGGACTCTTTGGGGAAGCAAGCCTCTAGCCATATAAACGGGGGTCCCCACAGACAAACGGCCGAGATATAAGGATCATATTTCTAATTGATTAATAATTTTACCGCCACTGTAACAAGAAATACAGAAACCGTTCTAGGTTAAATTATTTTAATTGTCGTTCTCTGCAAGCTCCGAAATTGTTAGCTTTTGTGATAGCCACAAGTGTGGCTATCACAAAAGCTGTGATCCGCCTTAGCCCAAGCTAGGTCTTCTGTTGAGGCTAGAGACATCATCACTCGCGCTTCAACGGAAGACCAACCGAAAATATACAAAACTGGAATGAAATTAAACTTTTGATTCTGAAAAAAGTAAAATGATATTGAAAATCTTTTCCAATTCATTTCAAGATCAGATACGATTTGTTAAATGTTTCTATTGTAAAAATATCTTGAAAAGAAAAAACAAAGCTAATATGAACATTTAAAAGTGGAATTGAGTCTCTTGGTGAAGAATTGTCGAAGGAGTAGGTCCCAAAAGTTTGTAGAGGTGAAAGAAAGAAAGAAAGAAAGAAAGAAAGAAAGAAAGAAAGAAAGAAAGAAAGAAAGAAAGAAAGAAAGAAAGAAAGAAAGAAAGAAAGAAAGGAAGTAAGTCAGAAAAAAGAAACAAAGAATATAGCCTAAGAAGAACAATAGTTGAGCACTGTGTGCACCACTCACCTGAATAATACATTATATCAAACCACCAGCTCTTGATTGGCCCTAGCTGCTTCTGCTCAGTGTATTTGTTACTTGTCTGGCTAGCTCGCTAACTAGCTGTTTTGGGGTGAGTTTATAGCAAGTATAGCAAGTATTGCAAGCAATTATAGCAAATTTAGTACTATAATGCAATTATAGTTATTAAAGTACTATTTGTGTGTCTGTCTGTTTGTCGGAGAGAAAGAGAGAGAGAGAGAGGGAGAGAGAGAGGGAGAGAGACAGAGAGAAAGAAGGAGAGAGAAAGGGACAGTGAAAGAGAGATAGAGAGACAGAGAGAGAGACAGAGACAGACAGACAGCTGGAAAGAGGTAGATAAAACAGTGAAGTGAAGAGGACGGGAGAGGGAGATGAACCGGGAGGAACAGAAACTTCATGGCAAGTTTGACACCTGGAGGAATTAGTGATTCTGAGCGAAGCAGTTTGAACGGAGCGTTTACAGAGAGGAGACAGACCGAGAGACTGGGACATGAACAAGGACAGAAGGACAGAGTTGGAGAAGTGAGGCAGCAACGGGAGATGGACGCTGGATGCTGTAATGCCTGGTCAGAATACAGGGTTGGGATCACTTTGCTGAACCAGAAATAAACATGGAAGCTCTATTAATCACCCTCTCTCTTTAATTCTCTCTCTACCTCTCTCCGTCTCAATCTTGCTCGGTCTGATTCACCCGCCGTCGTTGCTTACCACATCTAATCCCTGGTGGATTCCTTCCTAACCCACATCGCCTTATGCCTTCCAGACTCTTTGCTCCCAATAACAGCAAAATAAACAAAGACATGAAGAGACAAGTGCTCACAGACAGACACACACCGAGGGAAAGCTGGAGTCTCACTCTGCTCTGCTCCTCTCTGTTGTTAAAGGACTTAGCGAACGACAAACAGAAACATTAATTCAACCTTATGATTGCCTCAAGTAGAAATGACTAGTTATTGTTTAAAGAAAATGCATGTTGAATGAAAGAAAAAAGTATTAATTTCATCAAAAGAATTGCTGATTGAATGAATGAATAATGCACTTGAAAGCAAATTCATCAACATTAAAACAGGATTTAAATCACATAGATACCTTCAAGCATTCTCTCCAGTCAACCCGTTTAGAGGCCGAATCCGTTCTGACTGCCAATACTTCATATGCAGCATATTGTGGCCTTGACTTCTACCAAACACCAAACCACATGAGGGCCAGGTTCCCCTAAAACACCCTGAGCATTAACCACTGCAGTACCTCCAGTAGCCATAGCCCTAGTCACCGTTACTGCAGTACCTTCAGTAGCCATAGCCCTAGTCACCGTTACTGCAGTACTTTCAGTCAAAGCTCTAGTCACGTTACTGTAGTACCTTCAGTCATAGCCCTAGTCACCATGACTGTAATACCTTCAGTCATAGCCCTAGTCACGTTACTGCGGTATCTTCAGTCATAGCCCTAGTTACCGTTACTGCAGTACCTTCAGTCATAGCCCTAGTCACCGTTACTGCAGTACCTTCAGTCATAGCCCTAGTCACCGTTACTGTAGTACCTTCAGTCATAGTCCTTATTCTGACCGTGAATCAGATATTGATTACAGTTTTTGCCCATTGCTTCAACACTATAAAGACATGCTTAGACCAAAGTAACACAACTATTCTAAATACAAAACACATAAGCTCCTGCACACTACACAATATTTCATACATTAGACACTTAATTCAAAAATGACATCTTATTGTACCATTGGGAAAACACATCTATTCAAAATCCTAAACACATTGGTTAATTGAAAATACTTACAGACACATCTGAAAACATTTTCTTCCAAAACTGAACGCTAAACAGCAAGCTACAAAAAGGCCTCAGATAAGCCATTTTGAGAACTATTCAAGCATGTATGCAGGAAGAGCAAGAGGCAGAGGTAGAGGAGGAAGAGGAGGACAGAGATATAGAGGAGGACGTGGTGGAAGAGGCCGTGAACGGAACATTATTTCCGATGACATAAGAGCAACTTTGGTGGACCATTTCATAAACCATGGTCTGACTATGAGGGAAGCTGGGCAGAGAGTCCACCCTAATCTAAGCCGTTGCACAGTTTCATCCATAATAAGGACATTCCGTCTGGAAAACAGGTATGTCTTCAACTCTCAACTTTCTACTCTGCTCAGACTGTATCTAGAGCAGGGGTCTCAAACTCGGCCGAGTGTGAAGCGGCTGGGATGAGGATCAGCACCGCTAAATCTGAGGCCATGACTCTTAGCAGGAAACCGGTGGATTGCTTACTCCGGGTAGGAAATGAGTCCTTAGCCCAAGTGAAGGAGTTCAAGTACCTCTGGGTCTTGTTCGCGAGTGAGGGTACTATGGAGCGTGAGATTGGCCGGAGAATCGGAGCAGCGGGGGCGGTATTGTGTTCGCTTTACCGCACCGTTGTTACGAAAAGAGAGCTGAGCCGCAAGGCAAAGCTCTCGATCTACCGGTCGATCTTCGTTCCTATCCTCACCTATGGTCATGAGGGTTGGGTGATGACCGAAAGGACGAGATCGCGGGTAAAAGCGGCCGAGATGAGTTTTCTCAGAAGGGTGGCTGGCGTCTCCCTTAGGGATAGGGTGAGAAGCTCAGCCATCCGTGAGGAACTCGGATTAGAGCCGCTGCTCCTTTACTTAGAAAGGAGTCAGCTGAGGTGGTTCGGGCATCTGGCAAGGATGCCCACTGGGCGCCTCCCTTGGGAGGTGTTTCAGGCACGTCCAGTGGGGAGGAGACCTCGGGGAAGACCCAGGACTAGGTGGAGAGATTATATCTCAACACTGGCCTGGGAACGCCTCGGGATCCCCCCGTCAGAGCTGGTCAATGTGGCCCGGGAAAGGGAAGTCTGGGGCCCCCTGCTTGAGCTGCTCCCCCCGCGACCCGACCCCGGATAAGCGGATGACGATGAGGATGAGGGTCTCAAACTCGCGGCCCGGGGGCCAATTGAGGCCTGCGGGATGATATTTTGTGGCCCCCTACTTGATATCAAAGTTTAGTGTTAGTGCGGCCCGCGCGTTGTTGTCAAACGCACATTTTTTGCTGAGTCGCTTGCCACGCTTTTTTATCACTTTCTGCCTTTTCTCGGTCAAGACGGCACCAAATTAGAATTTTATTTTATTATTTATACATATAGGACCCAATTTCAATACATATTCATGCCTCCACCGATGAAATGCTCCTTTAAAAAAAACAGTGAACATGTAAGACTGCAGTGTTTTAGATAAAGTAGACCAATGTGTTGCTGCTGATCTGATCATTTTGTCATCAGAGTGCCATTGTTACAAAGAATTGTAAGGTTTCGATAGCCGAGTTTCAATTTGACATAGATGTGAATGGTTTATTTCCCAGTGTTGTGTCTTATTTCAACACATTCTCACTCCGAGCGCGTCGATTTCTGACGAACGGTCAGTGACTTTTGCTTCAGTTTCTGACGCAAAAGGGTACCCATGCGCTGCTTTTTTAGACGCATGGGGTTTTCAACTAGTTACAATAACCCTTTGACGGGGGACCCGATGGCTGCTGAAAACCCCATGCGTCGAAAAAAGCAGCGCAAGGGTACCCTTTTGCGTCAGAAACTGAAGCAAAAGTCACTGACCGTTCGTCAGAAATCGACTCGCTCGGAGTGGCTTCAGTTTCTGACGCTGAGGTCGTTGCTATAGAGGCCACGTCCGTGCGCTTTTTTTGACAACTGACAGAGCAACCCTTTCTCATCAAAATTACGTTCCCAGAGAACTATTCGGCATTCTCAATTACGTTTGTCTAAAAAACGTATTTTGTCCGTGATTACGTTTTATTGAACATATTGTAATGACCTCGCCGGTGACATAACGATGTCGAGTCATTAGTAATTGAAGGAACTTTTAATGGACCAAAACCAGGTCACTGAAACCCGTAACCAACGGCAGAAATCCCACCCAAAACAAACCCCGGTTACCCCGGCAACCCCCAACACGGTCTCACTCATGTGCAGGCCCCCACCCTCGTGTTCTTCCAAGGCCCTCCCCCAGCTGACCTAATGATTCGCCCCCACACTGATTGACAAGAAGAACATTACAATACATGCACACAGAACAACTGGCATAACGGACAACGAAATACAATGCAACACATAACACACAAACTATTTAACTGTCCCAGGGTCGCTACAATATCGTAAATATGAATTTGTTCTCAGCCTATTTTTGCCATTTATTTACCGTGTTACTATGGCAGAATAAAGAATAAATTAATGCATTATCATTCATCTTGAACATGTTTTTTTACAGTATAGAGTGGTGGAGAGGGATGACGTATGTTGGCAAACCCGGAAGTGAGCGTCGCCCTCGGTTCCCTTGACAAAAAGCCAACGGGTTTTCCATTGGATTTTGGATTATTGCAGAAAAATCCTCAACTCCTCAAAAACGGAAAATAAATAAATAAATAAAAATAACCATGCTCCAAAGAACGAGTGTTTCTCCGATTTTTCCATGCTACACAACGAAATGTAAACCCATGCAAATAAAGACTTCATGGTCATAATAATTTAAATATCATTAATCTACTACTGAGTGTGTAGGGAGGTAGGCTATTCTATTTTTTTCAACGGGGCTGAATCCAGTCACTTGACCGTCATGGTTGCTATGGTGGTTGCTATCGACCGCCCCCTCTAATACTCGTGGCTCACGCGGCAAAGGAGCTGCCGTAAATTGGGTTGTTTTTGTCGTAAACTAGGGTCCGATGGTTGAAAAATAGACAGATATTCCAAGGTATCCTTAAAAGGCCGCTTGGATGTGTTTATTTTCTGCAGTTTAGACTTTTTCTATAACTAATTTTTGAAAGCAAAACACCAAGCTCATTGATTTAACGAGGGAGGGTTATTTGAAACGATTTATTAAATAAATATTTGTGAGAGGTCATTCCTTCTCCTGATTTTACTTCCTATTTATGTCTAGGGTAAACCCCTACTGTCCACAAGCATCCCCCCCCCTCCCCATATGGATTTGGAGAATTGTTGCCACGTCCCAGTGGTGGAGGTATCATATATATATGAAAGAGGTCATTCAATTATAGCCTACAATGATCAATTAGGAGGCCGAAGCCTTAAAGGAAGTGATGCAATAGGTGACTGAGTCGACAACATTTAAGTAAGCTGTATATGTATAGGGTCTCTTATATATCAAAGAGGGTCTCAAAGGACGCATACGCTTCAACCTGTGGCTCCAGCACTACAGGAAATGACTCAGCAAGTGCTCCATCTCGTTGCAACTCACCCAGCGGCTCGCTTGCAAGATTTTGGCCTGAAGTTCTTCCCAGACCTACACCCTAGCCATCCAACATGCATATCTGAGAATCAGGCCTCTCTTTAATAATGACAAAAAGTTATGAGAGAAACACACATTAACTTTTTGTTATCTCATCAGCGGCGTGGTGCCGGCTCCTTTTGACCTTTTGACCCCCGACTTCAAAAACGTGGCCACAGGCCAGCTGTGTCTACACACCTTTAGCCACAAATGTACACCTCCATCCCACAAAAAATGGGGACTAGAAACTAACCTCTGTCTTATGTACATTTACTGTACTGTTGGAGGTCACGCCCCTTTGCCGACCTTTTCGAGATAGCTAGGGATGCTAAAATGTTTACACACATTTCCCGGGGCCCCGTGAACGACATATCCGAGATTTGGAGTTCTAGCCCTTAGAGAAAAAAAGTTTTCCCAAATGGAGTATCATTTGGACAAAGCCCCTCAGAAGTGTAGCCTGCAAGACCTAATGGTTCAGAATGTGGTGGAAAAACAGTTTTTGAGATAGGAAGGTCCTACCGCCCTGAAATTTTTCGGTGCGGGCCATGTTTCGGTGCGGAGGTCCCAGTTAGGCCCTAGAATAAGGTATTAAAATTTCAGGGCGGTAGGACCTTCCTATCTCAAAAACTGTTTTTCCACCACATTCTGAACCATTAGGTCTTGCAGGCTACACTTCTGAGGGGCTTTGTCCAAATGATACTCCATTTGGGAAAACTTTTTTTCTCTAAGGGCTAGAACTCCAAATCTCGGATATGTCGTTCACGGGGCCCCGGGAAATGTGTGTAAACATTTTAGCATCCCTAGCTATCTTGAAAAGGTCGGCAAAGGGGCGTGACCTCCAACAGTACAGTAAATGTACATAAGACAGAGGTTAGTTTCTAGTCCCCATTTTTTGTGGGATGGAGGTGTACATTTGTGGCTAAAGGTGTGTAGACACAGCTGGCCTGTGGCCACGTTTTTGAAGTCGGGGGTCAAAAGGTCAAAAGGAGCCGGCACCACGCCGCTTATGAGATAACAAAAAGTTAATGTGTGTTTCTCTCATAACTTTTTGTCATTATTAAAGAGAGGCCTGATTCTCAGATATGCATGTTGGATGGCTAGGGTGTAGGTCTGGGAAGAACTTCAGGCCAAAATCTTGCAAGCGAGCCGCTGGGTGAGTTGCAACGAGATGGAGCACTTGCTGAGTCATTTCCTGTAGTGCTGGAGCCACAGGTTGAAGCGTATGCGTCCTTTGAGACCCTCTTTGATATATAAGAGACCCTATACATATACAGCTTACTTAAATGTTGTCGACTCAGTCACCTATTGCATCACTTCCTTTAAGGCTTCGGCCTCCTAATTGATCATTGTAGGCTATAATTGAATGACCTCTTTCATATATATATGATACCTCCACCACTGGGACGTGGCAACAATTCTCCAAATCCATATGGGGAGGGGGGGGGATGCTTGTGGACAGTAGGGGTTTACCCTAGACATAAATAGGAAGTAAAATCAGGAGAAGGAATGACCTCTCACAAATATTTATTTAATAAATCGTTTCAAATAACCCTCCCTCGTTAAATCAATGAGCTTGGTGTTTTGCTTTCAAAAATTAGTTATAGAAAAAGTCTAAACTGCAGAAAATAAACACATCCAAGCGGCCTTTTAAGGATACCTTGGAATATCTGTCTATTTTTCAACCATCGGACCCTAGTTTACGACAAAAACAACCCAATTTACGGCAGCTCCTTTGCCGCGTGAGCCACGAGTATTAGAGGGGGCGGTCGATAGCAACCACCATAGCAACCATGACGGTCAAGTGACTGGATTCAGCCCCGTTGAAAAAAATAGAATAGCCTACCTCCCTACACACTCAGTAGTAGATTAATGATATTTAAATTATTATGACCATGAAGTCTTTATTTGCATGGGTTTACATTTCGTTGTGTAGCATGGAAAAATCGGAGAAACACTCGTTCTTTGGAGCATGGTTATTTTTATTTATTTATTTATTTTCCGTTTTTGAGGAGTTGAGGATTTTTCTGCAATAATCCAAAATCCAATGGAAAACCCGTTGGCTTTTTGTCAAGGGAACCGAGGGCGACGCTCACTTCCGGGTTTGCCAACATACGTCATCCCTCTCCACCACTCTATACTGTAAAAAAACATGTTCAAGATGAATGATAATGCATTAATTTATTCTTTATTCTGCCATAGTAACACGGTAAATAAATGGCAAAAATAGGCTGAGAACAAATTCATATTTACGATATTGTAGCGCCCCTGGGACAGTTAAATAGTTTGTGTGTTATGTGTTGCATTGTATTTCGTTGTCCGTTATGCCAGTTGTTCTGTGTGCATGTATTGTAATGTTCTTCTTGTCAATCAGTGTGGGGGCGAATCATTAGGTCAGCTGGGGGAGGGCCTTGGAAGAACACGAGGGTGGGGGCCTGCACATGAGTGAGACCGTGTTGGGGGTTGCCGGGGTAACCGGGGTTTGTTTTGGGTGGGATTTCTGCCGTTGGTTACGGGTTTCAGTGACCTGGTTTTGGTTCATTAAAAGTTCCTTCAATTACTAATGACTCGACATCGTTATGTCACCGGCGAGGTCATTACAATATGTTCAATAAAACGTAATCACGGACAAAATACGTTTTTTAGACAAACGTAATTGAGAATGCCGAATAGTTCTCTGGGAACGTAATTTTGATGAGAAAGGGTTGCTCTGTCAGTTGTCAAAAAAAGCGCACGGACGTGGCCTCTATAGCAACGACCTCAGCGTCAGAAACTGAAGCCACTCCGAGCGCGTCGATTTCTGACGAACGGTCAGTGACTTTTGCTTCAGTTTCTGACGCAAAAGGGTACCCTTGCGCTGCTTTTTTCGACGCATGGGGTTTTCAGCAGCCATCGGGTCCCCCGTCAAAGGGTTATTGTAACTAGTTGAAAACCCCATGCGTCTAAAAAAGCAGCGCATGGGTACCCTTTTGCGTCAGAAACTGAAGCAAAAGTCACTGACCGTTCGTCAGAAATCGACGCGCTCGGAACCCAACGGAACCCAACGCTCGGCTACCCAACACTGATCAAAAAAACGATTGTTTCTCTCAATCAAAGCACCAAACAGGACAACTGATGCCCAGAGCCTTAACCCATACATGTTGTGTAATTAACAAGGACACGTTGGTGTAGTTGTGTTGAGGAATGTCACAGATGTCACTGTAAAATCGCCGTTATTGTGCAGCCATCGGCTCTTCCGTTAGCCAATGGGATGAATGCTTATAGCTTCATATATTGCCGTGGAGGGATTACATTGCAATGATTGGAAAAACCCCTGCGTCGAAAAAAGAAGCACAAGGTCCTCCGTTAGCCAATGGGATGAATGCTCATATAGCGTCTCTATGTGCAGCCATCGGCTCTTCCGTTAGCCAATGGAATGAATGCTCATAGCTTCATATATTGCCGTGGAGGGATTACATTGCAATGAGTGGAAAACCCCCTGCGTCGAAAAAAGAAGCGCAAGGTCCTCCGTTAGCCAATGGGATATGAATGCTCATAGCGTCTCTATGTGCAGCCATCGGGTCCCCCGTCAAAGGGTTACATTGTAACTAGTTGAAAACCCCATGCGTCTAAAAAAGCAGCGCAAGGGTACCCTTTTGCGTCAGAAACTGAAGCAAAAGTCACTGACCGTTCGTCAGAAATCGACGCGCTCGGAGTGAGAATGTGTTGCTTATTTGCTTGTGTGTTGAGTTTTGACACAATGAGCCAAATTTTGCAAAATGTGTTCAGGGAAAAACTGTAATGCAAATTTTTAGGGGTCCGGGCAGCGAAGCTGCTTGGTCCCTATTGTTTCTGTAACGTTTTTTTTCCGCTCAAATTATGTAGAAGTCATACTGCAGCCAATACCGTAAGTCGAAAACTCTTGAAATGTTCAGGTATGTTTACAAATAACCCCCTCTACCCAAATTGCCCGACTATCATTAGGTGGATACCATTAACAGTGCAAATTTTCATATCTGTACTATTTTAAGAAAGCCCTTAATTCTCTTGTGATATGTGTGCTTGGAGTTTTCTGGATATCGTGTGCTTATCAATCGACATCTTCAAAATGTGAATGAGCCTTAATGCAGTTCAGGAATGTCAGTGGCTCAATGGGATAATGCCGTGTACTGGTGGTCCTCTGGTTGAGGGTTCAATTCCTGATTAGAGCAATATGAACAAGCTGAAAATGACATTCTGTCATTGCCACTCATTTAAGAAACACAACATTGAACAGTACCTGAAATTTTTCAGGCAATCAACATTCCAGCTCATTAGTTTCCAAGAGTCGGTCTGCCAAGACACATGCTGCGTTTTA
>NC_082404.1:42500-77500 GCF_031168955.1 Gadus macrocephalus | reverse complement strand
TAGCAAAGAGAAAGAGAGATGGTGAGGGAGAGATAGAAGAGGAGGTGAAGAAAGGCTGCAGTGTTCTTTCTCCTTTAATAAGAGGGAGACGATAAACTAATCAACACATTTCTCTGAGAAAATAAGGGAAAGAGGGAAAGAGAGCAGCAAAGGCGAGAGAGCGATTGCAAAATAAAGAAGAGAGGAAGTAAATTAATCATTAAGACGAGATAAGAGGAAACAAGGAGGGGGAAGAGAAGAAGATGAAGAAGGGCGCTAGAAGGAGGAGGCAGAGGGGGAGAAAGAGGGGAGAGAGAAGAGTAGTGTTTGTAAAAGGAAAGATGCCATACAAATACAAAAAATACAACATTTTCTTTATTTGAGGAAATATCAAACAAGAATCTTAACTTTGATCGTTTTGAGCTTTCCTTCATTGACCATACACCTGTCTTTCTACAGTGCAGTAGAATCAGTGTGTTGACTAGTGACCTGGTGCTTTAGTCCCAGCTGACAGAGGAAGGCTTTACGTGGGCGAACTAAACACAGGATCATCAACACCTTACATGCTTCTCCATTTTGGGTAAAATGTGCTTTCATATCAAAATGCACCGCTGTGATGCTGAATAAGTACTTTGACACTCTATCCCAAAATACTTTTAAAAGTATTCTCTATAATATGATTACAATAAAGTCTATCGATCAGAATGTTTTCTTCATACTTTATTTCCCCTGCGTTAGAGGGAGAGAGCATGTTGGTTGGCTACTAAGAGCTCTGTGTTATACTGAGCCCTCTGGGTTATACTGAGAGCTATGCGTTATATAGGGATGGGCAAAAAGATTATTATCCAGAAATCAGTTCTTTCAGTTCCATTCACCATCACGATTCGTTCTTTGATTCATTCGTTTGATACGTTAGTTAAGTCAGACGGTCTGTTACGTCATTTGACAGGGAATCGGAAATGATGGAATTGTCACGGTCCGCTCCAGATTTTCTCCCGTTCACCTGCCTGCCACGCTGATCTCACCTCATTAGCCCAACCACCTTCACCTGTGCTCCCTCTATATCAATCCTCGCTCTCTACTGAGGCCCCGTTTACACGAAGGGAAAACGCAGATATTTCCATGCGGTTTGGCCTCTCATTTACACGAAAACACAGTTTTTGTCACAGAAAACGATAATTTCTAAAAAACTCTGGCCAAAGTGGAGATTCTGAAAACGCCGGTTATGTGTTGTCGTGTCAACGGGGAGAAACTGGGTTTTAGGTTCTGAAGCGTCACATTATGCGCCAGGAAATGCTTAACGTCATATGAGCGCCCTATGTTTACAGTTTGTTTGTTACAGGAAGACGCTCGTGTTATTCGTTGTTGTTGATTCTGAGGATTCTGATTGGCTTGCATGGCTTTATCCTTCTCCCTACTAGAGTTTAGATTCTCTGCCCGAGCCTGGGCCGGGCAGAGAATCGACGATTTTTTTATTAATATTTATCATTGGTTTATTGGCCTAATCTGAGGAGAAATCTATGCCATAAACAGAAATATTATAGGCCTTTATTACACGGGTCTTCTCAATGCCGTGGAACGCTCCGTTCACTTGCATGGGTAGTAGTCCGGTGACTTGTCAAGCCCAGCGTCTTCCGTTGCTAAGCGACGTCACCGTCTTTGCGGACAAATTATTTCTCTGCTGATCAACACTGAGAATGCTGGTAACGAATAAATTGTAAAAAGACACACCATGTGAAGTTATTTTTTCGTTTTGGCAAGTAGCCGTGTGATAAGCGGGATAATGTATAGAACGTCGCCGGTCATTGTCGAAAATAAGCCCCTTCAGGGCGAAGCAAGACACCTTCGCTGCGCGTCGGTCGGTGTACTGTTCGCCCTGTCGGGGCTTATTTTCCCGATAATGACCGGCGTTCTATACATTATCCCTTACATATATATTTAGCAGAGTAGGCCTAGTAACAAATGTGTACAAAGTTACATATGTATTAAAAAAAAAGTCGGGTTGAAATCGGGCTCGGGCTCATAATTACGGTTAATTTGTCGGGCCGGGCTCGGACAGAACGTGCACGGGCTCGGGCCGGGTCGGGCTTGATTTTCTGGGCCCTATATAAGCTCTACTACACTGCCGCCCATACGTTTGGCATAGTTATAATGGGGCTCGACGGCGTATTTATGCGTGTTGATGTAAACGACAACTTTTTTGAAAACGATGCTGTGTGCACAATGTTATTTTTGAAAACGGAGGGGGGGAGATATTCGTTTCTATAAATACCCTGCTACGTATAAACGTGGCCTCAGTCTCTGCCAGATCGTCTCTCGTTACTCACAGAGCTTTCCCGCAACTCCAGAACTGTTCCTCCAACACTGATCCTGCCTGTTCCCGAACCCTGACCACCCGCCTGTTGTCGAGTCCCTGCGGGCCTGTCTGCTCCCCTGTTTACGTTTCCTCACCTGCCTGTCTGCCTTCCTGATACCTTCCCCTCGCGTGCCCGACTACCCGCCCACCAACGGTACCCCCAGTCTACCTGATTGCCTGCCGGACCCGAACCCTTGCCTGTCCCCGTTTACTCTGCCTGCCTAATCCAGATCATCTGTGCAATCAATAAACCTTTGGACTGCCCTGTCACCATTGTCAGTCTGTGCATTTGGGTTCTGCCTATCCCCCCCGTTACAGGCATAAATGTTAATGAACATGCATGTAGCCTACTACTTTCTAATGTTCTGGCGAAATTACCCAGGCTAAGTGTAAATATTAAGCAAATATATATAAAGCGCATACATGCCTTTTTATCATAAATATCCTTAATACATAATGGGGTGCAGTAAGAATTAAATGGCGTCTTCCAAGTTTTGCTAATAAGCAGTGAAGCACGTAAGTAGGCAGCAGCAGCACCATTGTGCGAATTCCCTACCAGACCAGACGAGAACGTAATGGAAGGTAAAAACAATACTTTATTAAAGCATGCAATTGTGATGTAGAACAACGGAAAAATAAAACATAAAGTGCTTGCATGAAATTTAAGGCTACAGCGGTCGTTAGTTAACTTGTGTGGTGGTGCCTTATTTGTTTACCCATAGGCCATGGCAACGCGATTGCTACCTGCTGTAGTACTCTAATTGGCTGAATTGTTGGGAACGTTTTAGATCAATGTGAGGTTGCGGGGAGCCGAAGCTCTTTTCGCTTGTAAATTTTATTTACTCAACCATATTTTTGTTATTTGTTTAAAAAATAATTAAACAAAGAATAAATTCACTTGATTTGGGAATCAGTTCTTGTCGTTCACCTTCGGAATTCGTTATTTTATTTTCTGTGTCTTAGAAGCTCAGTATTATAATAGCAGCTCTATTCTGTATAAGTGCTGAAATCTCTGAGCGTTAGGCGGTGTTGCCGTAGTTGCATTGGGACCCACAGGAACCTCCTCCACCACCTCCCTGAGTCTGCACCTCTCTTGGGATGGGGACGGGGGGATGTCTGGCTCATCACGGGCTTAAGGCCTTGAAACAAAGATCGACTCTCACACTCTCCTCTCTCCCTCTTCCTCTCCGTCTACCCATTGTTTTCATGTTGTAAATTGAGTCCAGTGCATGAACAGTGTTTCAAAGTTTCCCCTCATTTCCTTGATCATTTGTTTCAGTCTATTTGAAAGATATAACACAAACAGGCATACACAGACACCCCCCCCCCCCCCCCCCCCCCCCCACACACACACACACACACAAACACTCCTTGGCCCACATTGCACATGATCTATCTCACTTTCCAGCTCCATATTTCTCTAATGTAAACACCTGTGTGTGTGTGTGTGTGCGTGTGTGTGTGCGTGTGCGTGTGCGTGTGCGTGTGCGTGTGCATGTGTGTGTGTGTGTGTGTGTGTGTGTGTGTGTGTGTGTGTGTGTGTGTGTGTGTGTGTGTGTGTTTGCATGTATGTGTGAGTGTACATGTATTTGCATGTATTTGTGGGTGAATGTGTGCTTGGGTGTGGGTCTGCTGTATATTCCAAAGACTTTGTGATGATTGAGAAGCTGACAGATCCACCAGAGTGTAACCCTGGTAACTTCTATGAGATAATCTTCCAGAATTGTAACACACACACACACACACACACACACACACACACACACACACACACACACACACACACACACACACACACACACACACACACACACACACACACAAATTTAAAGAAACTCATACAACACAAAAGAAAAAAACATGCCCACAAACAAAAGGATTGTCTACGTACTCATCATGAACACAAACCCTAACAACCAAGTCCCACAGACAAACCTCACACGTGCACACGCACGCATGCAAGCACACACACTCACACACACACACATATCCAAAGGCCGTCCACATGGCAGTCTGATGATCCAGGGCCCAGAGCGGAGACAGAGCCCTCGCCGCCCATGATTTATTCACCCCGACACTTTTACTGCCGCAGAATGGGAGCCGTCATTTAGCGAGTTAGAATCAATGAGACCCTCTTCATGTATGTGGAAGGACTAGGAATAAATTTACCCACATTATTATTATACGTATCGCTCTGTCTGAAACAAGAGACTAAATAAAGAACAAAGGTGTATGTAGGGCTGCTCGATTATGGGAAAATTCATAATAACGATTATTTTGGTCGATATTGAAATCACGATTATTCATACGATATTTTTGAGTTTGAAAATATGTTGTATTCATTTTGCATGTCTCTCCCAAAAAAACGTTGAAACTGAGAACTTTGAAATTTCGCCTTAGAAATTACACAAAATAATCAAAAAGAAAATGTCCAATCTAAAATAATATACAGATATGTTTCCAGCTGTTCTGCCCTTTCTATAAAACATAAAACATAAAAATATATAAAATTAGATTATGTTCATTTTATGATTGTTTGATACTAATCTAAATCGCAATCAAAATTAGAATAATCGCCCAGCCCTAGGTGTATGATATGGATACATCCATCCATTCATCAATCTGTTCTTATTATCTGTCTCCCCCCTCTCTTTCCCTCTGGCCCCCCGAGCCCAACAATTCCTCTCTCTCTCCCTGTTCCTTTCTGTCTTCCTTTACCTCCTGCTTCACCACTTGGTAACAAAGGAGTAGAAAGGAGCAGAGTATAATAGCTCCTGTACATCGAGCAGAACACTCTGCTCCTGCATCCATGAGCCAGAGCTCCTCCAGTCTCCTATCTCAGAGGACAGCTGCTCGCTCTCCATGGAGCCGGTCCGATGAACTGCTTAGCACCGGCGTACCAGAGCGCCCGTCCACAGTCACGCTGAGACAGGGGACACTCTGAGACGGGGGATACTCTGAGACGGGGGGACACTCTGAGAAACTCTGAGACAAGGGACACTATGAGACGGGGGGAGACGGGGGACAATCTGAGCCGGGGTTACACTCTGAGACGAGAGACACTCTGAGACCGGGGACACTCTGAGACGGGGGACACTCTGAGAAGGGGAGAGACGGGAGACACCCTGAGGCCCAATCACAATGTCCGGACTCACGGACTCACAGACTTTGCTGCGCGTTCTCGCAAAATTATTAAGGCTTTAGGCTGTCCCAATGTCGAATTCCAAAGGGCGTGAAGGTTTGAGTCCACACTTACCGAGCCCTTTCCGTGAGTCTGCATCAGTGCAGAGTTCACCTAAGGGAATTACCCACAGTTGAAAGCGTTGTGACGTTTACCGCGGAGACCATAGGGAAATCCAGAAATTAGGAAGGTAAATAACGAGACAACGCTACGGTCAATGCGCAACCAGATGGGAATTACAGCCTTTTTTTAGTGAGCCGGATCATTTGGATCTGCTCACCAACAAGAGCCGGCTCTTTTGGCTCCCAAACGGCTCTTCATATGACTAATTATACCTTTTTATAATTCAGCCAAATGTAGCCCGATCTGACTTATGATTAGGATGTGTAGGCCAATAATCACCTAATTCAATACATCCTTTATACTGAAGTATTCAAAAGTAAAATTTGATTTTCTAATATCAATAAATTGCTGTAGCCGATTGTTTTCATTGCATTTACAAAAAAAAAAAGAGAATTCCAAAACCGGTAAGTGTCAGCAGCATCTTTGTCATTAAACGCTGCCAAGGCAACATGTGCTCTCGTGAGGTGCTTTCCCAATCCTATATATACCTATCTGAGCGCACGTGGCCTCACTCACTCACTCACTTAGCACCTGAGATCAATTAAGTCTGTGAGTCCTTAGTCCTTAGTCCTCAGGGCTTACTTTGGGATTGGGCCTGAGACAGGCTTCTGGGGTGTTCTGGGGCTGTCAAGGATGGAACAGCATACACACCCCTAGCATCTAACCTTCATCACTATCAGAGATGGATGGATAGTTGATAGATGATAGAGAGACAGAGAGAGAGAGACATAGAGAGATAGAAATAGATAGATAGAAATAGATAGATAGATAGATAGATAGATAGATAGATAGATAGATAGATAGATAGATAGATAGATAGATAGATAGATAGATAGATAGATAGATAGATAGATAGATAGATAGATAGATAGATAGATAGACAGACAGACAGACAGACAGACAGACAGACAGACAGACAGACAGACAGACAGACAGACAGACAGACAGACAGACAGACAGACAGACAGACAGACAGACAGACAGACAGACAGACAGACAGACAGACAGACAGACAGACAGACAGACAGACAGACAGACAGACAGACAGACAGACAGACAGACAGATAGATAGATAGATAGATAGATAGATAGATAGATAGATAGATAGATAGATAGATAGATAGATAGATAGATAGATAGATAGATAGATAGATAGATGGATAGATGGATAAATGAAAGATAGATGGTAGATTTATGAATGGATGGCAGGGTTTCACAGACTTGATTGTGAGGACAGTCTAATGAGTACGAAAGGCTTTCCAGCTGTGAAAAGACAGAGATGCAGTCACAGACCCCACCTATGTTTAGGTGGGGTCTGTGATGGAGCCGTCTGTGAAGGTGATATAATACAGCTTCTTTTGTTGTAAAAGAGCGCCTGCTTGACTACACTGAAGCAGTGGAAAGGTCAGGCCTGCCGCTCTACACTGAGCACACAGAGAAGGGCCGTATGGGGCTTACAGCAAACACAAACATACACACACTCTCACACACGCACGCACGCACGCACACACACACACACACACACACACACACACACACACACACACACACACACACACACACACACACACACACACACACACACACACAAATACACACACACACACACAAATACACACACACACAAGCAGGGTGGAATTCAGCAAGTTTAGGCTCTCTTGCACCCACAAGCTCACATAGCTACAAACACTCACAAACAGACACACACATTCACACTTACACACACTCTCACCAACACACACACACACACTCTTACACACTAACACTCACACAGACACAAACAAACTCACAGACACACACACACACACACACACACACACACACACACACACAGACGCACACACGTATTCACAGTCACACACGCACACACACACACACACACACACACACACACACACACACACACACACACACACACACACACACACACACACACACACACACACACACACACACACACACACACACACACACACACACAGAGACTAACACAAATACACAGACAGATACACACGCACATTTGCAAATGTAATGCATGCGGGTCAGGCGGCACAGCCCCGGGACACCTGTTGTTAAGGGTTAGTTGAAGCGTAAAGCCATATTGACGCAGCGGCTGAGTAATGTTGGTCCAGTGTTGTCGTAGTAGGTCTCTTATAGTGGTGCTTAAACGTATCACAATGCTATTCTATACGGGTCAATGTGCATTATTTAAAAGTTAGCACCGCTTATGGCACGAACAGGCACAGTCGGAAGTGGAAATCATCGTGCGTAAAGCGGGGATGTCTCCAAAAGGATAGCGTCGCAGCGGGAGCCGCTTTTCTTTTTTAGTCTCTTTTTTAATTGAATCCTTCGATTTAATGTAAATATATTCCACGTTGCATTATTTCACTCGTGTTTTCTTCGCATTGTTTTGACTAGAACACGAAGCGCGTCTGGTCTGAACGGAGTGTGAGAGAAATGTTGTTATTCAGCGCGTAACAGCGCAACACACAATCACTAGAACTGTGTGTTGGTGCGCCATGGTTCAGGTCTCATATCGAAGCCTGGATCGGATGATACGAATTCAGGGTCATAGGTCCCTGCATAAAGAGCAGTCTGACTTCAACAAGGCTTTAGGAACATGTGGATACGGAGGCGAAAGACTTTTTTACGAATTTTACAGTTTCCATATCAAAGCAATAAGTCGTATAACTTGCTGGCATTAATGCTCTAGATTCCACATGTCCATATACACCATGGGGGGAATTAAGCCCTATAACCTTCGTAATACATTGCTAAAAATAGTGGCAAATAGATTTCAGAATGAGCCACTATTTATAGGCAACAAAACATCCACTAGATAGGACTATGACGAAGAGGCTCGTATGCAAAGTATGAAACACGTTAACCAAAACACACGCACAGCTTCGGACTGAGAGACTTGAAACTGGTTCACACAGTGTGGTGAAAAACAACAATATATAAAGAGAAAATAAAGAGTTTTAACGAGCGTTAAAATGTCGTTCCTCATCAGGTAGCAGGAAGGTGCGGTCGGTAGGAACCAGCAGAGGACAGAGAAAGAAAGCGGGACTTACATGTGGACCTCCGTGGTGAACAGACTGGATCAGGAACCCCCTTCCGACCTCCCGGACCGGGCCATATTCCGAACTCCCCTTGGTCTTCTTCTTCTTCTTACCGTTGCGCGCGTAAAATAGCCTACCAAACCGGGTTGTTAACAGAAACGGAGCTGAAGACCTGGAGACAAGACACCAGGAGGAGACGTCTATCGGGTCATCCAGACACCGCGCTGACGCACCGCGTGTCCCCCTTAGTGTCCGTGAATTCCCCTTACTGTCCGTGAGTCCCCCTTAGTGTCCTTGAGTCCCCTTACTGTCCGTGAGTCCCCTTAGTGTCCGTGAGTGCCCCTTAGTGTCCGTGATTTCCCATTAGTGCCCCCCGGGGAGCCCTGGTCCTCTAGTCCTCTTCCTGGTGGTGACGGCTTGCTGTCTTCTGTCCGCCATCATCAGGACCAGGCTGACTTTTCACTGCTTGAACTTATGTTATTAACATTCATTCAACAACTTTTTGAAGTGGTTGCGAGACAAATGGCAAGAGGACGACAGGGCTGCTGGTCGGTGGACCGCTGGGCTCCTGCTCTGTATCGAAGTCATCCGCCAACCAGCCCGCCTTTTGATTGCCCCTGTTGTATGTCGCCGCGAGAGAGGGAGAGGGAGAGAGAGAGAGAGAGAGAGAGAGAGAGAGAGAGAGAGAGAGAGAGAGAGAGAGAGAGAGAGAGAGAGAGAGAGAGAGAGAGAGAGAGGGTTACAGAGCGAGAGAGAGAGAGAGAGAGAGTCGGATGTTGTTGAGGTGACGCCTCCTCTCGTTTATCTCACTTTGTGCTGTCCGAAAGGAACACACACACACGCCCACTCCACGCACAGACACACACAGACGCGCGCTTACACACCCACACACACGGTATGTTATTAATGTCAGGGCATGTATGGATTTCATGACATGTATCGATTTATATTTATTTATTTTGTTTAATTTGAATTAACAATATAGATTGTATTGATAGTGATTCTACAGATTGAAATGGCTCATAATCATGAAAGTTGTAATCTCAATCAAATTCAATTGTATTTGTATAGCCCTGAATGACAGGTGATTAACGGGGATTAACAGGCCTTGGATTTATGTGAATATTTGAAATCTGAAATTTAGTTAATCAAATAGGCCTATATATATAAGTCATTGTTCATGTTGTTTTCTTACAGCCCTACCTGTGTTTTGTTTTATTAGCCTACATTTAGCTGAATTATTTGGTCAGCCTATTGTTGTGTAGTTCAAAATATTGATGCTTGATGATTCCAAGGACAACAATCAAATGTAAACAGCTGAAATGGTTCACACCGATTGGTCAGAGAGGTTGAGCCGTATGGTCCTACTCGGCTCTCTGTCACTTTCTTCTGCAAGCACACATGCTTCATTGTGTAGTTAGGCCAATACGACTCCCTTGTAAATCGCTTTGGATAAATTTACTGTAAATGTAAACGTCATCCAAGCTATGACTATGGAGAAGAGCAGGGTCCCTTTAGTGTGCATTCTCGATGTGTGACACCATAACGCCCTCTGCTGGTTCACTAAGGAGCAGCAAGAGTATTTTTTATGTCGGTAGCAGGCTTAAACTACATAAGGTGTTCCTGAATCCTCGGACGCGGGCCTTCCGAGTTGCTCGGAGCATTCATAGCGTTCCCGTCTATCTTTGTGATTGTGTCATGAAATTGGCTAGTCGTTATTTATTGTTAGCTACATTAGCCTTTTTAGGGAACCAGCCCGAAAACTAACAACACAACTTTGCATTGTATTGCACGCACAGCAAGACCGTGCAATGCATAAATTGGTGACCGGAATAAAGCAGCAATGTAATCGAGTATTTATATAAAAGAGCATTTCAAATCAACATTAAAATTACCAACGTGCATACAAAGAAAATAAATCTCTTCACGGGCGCAGCCACTTTTGTTGAGAGCGTCATCACTGCTCTCTATCTGCTCTCAAGGCTCGATTCCACCGGAGACGTACGCGCCGCGGCACAGCTGCGCCGCGTTTTCCCCGCTGCTGATCGCTTCCACTCTAATCAATGATTAGACCATTTCAACCGGGCGCGCCGCGGAACGTTTCAGCAGCGTCCCAGGAGCGGCGTGCCGCGCCACGGCGCTATCTTTCCGTCGCACTTATATTTTTGCCGCGAGCCGCTGCTAAACCGCGTCAATTTCAACAGAGCAGATCGAGCAGGGCAGGAAGGGAAAAAGTAAAACCCATAGAGTATCCGGTCAATTTTCTAAATAAAACACAATACTCAGCTCATGTAACTTCACATCAACATTATTAAGTCATGACCGGTGGCACCAGGTGAGCAATCAAAGGGTCTCAGAGGGTCGGCAACCAGGGCTGGACTGACCATCGGGCGTACCGGATGCCCGGTGGGCTGGCAGGCCTTTTTGGGCCGAAGAGGTTTACTTGAGGTTTACTTTTTTTTTTTTTTTTTTATGGACCCGGCCCGGCCCAGCCGTGTCACACAGCCTAGGGCCGAGGTCCGTTCCTTCCCTCACGGTCGTGCGGGCTGTCAACTTAACCTGAAACTCATTATGATTGGTTCTGGGCTGGCCCTGGCCCTATCACACACACAGCAGAGGGCCGAGGTCCCGCCCCTTGGGCCTCAGCTGTCAATCAGTCAATCAGTCACGTCACTAACTGACAGAAAAATGGAGAAGAAACATAAAGGAGGCGCGGAGAATCTCTCTCTCTCTCTCTCTCTCTCTCTCTCTCTCTCTCTCTCTCTCTCTCTCTCTCTCTCTCTCTCTCTCTCTCTCTCTCTCTCATACTTTAGGGGGCCACTTTGACTTACTGTGTTATAATTTGTTGTGTTTTAGTTAGTGTAGGCCTTAATAAAATAATACATATATTTTGTGTTCTTCCTGTTGTTCTGTCTTCTTGCATTTTTTGCTGATTAGTATAGTGAAAGAGCGTATCAATTTTTTAACATGGTTACTCTCTTCCATGTAGGCTACTGCGCTTTATTTTAATTGTTGAAACAGCACAATATGCGTATATATCCTCTGGTATGTTGTTTGCCTCCGCATGTCGTATAAATAATCATAGTGGGCTGCCATGGCCAAAAATGCCAAGGCCATTTTTTGGTCCCAGTCCAGCCCTGTCGGCAACATGGACGACGAGAGACTCATTGTCGAAGTTCAGCAACATGAAGTCATTTATGTACCAAATCATCCTTTTTATAAGGAAAATGTCAGAAAGGACAAAGCGTGGCATTTAATTGCAATAGTTTTGGGAGTGGAAGGTGAGTACATTAGGTTTAGGATTATCGCGTGATCTCGTGATCTTGCGTGAATACGGCTGTCTCGCAAGGCAGCGCTACGCTGCGTTACGCGCCCGGTAGGAATGGACGCAGGGCAGAGGACGCAGCCGTTCCGCGGCGCGTACGCGTCCGGTGGAATCCCGGTGTCAGAATTCCGAGGGATGAAGACAAAAAGAGGGCGTGCCTCAGAGAAGTGCGGCAAGAAAGCTTGGAGGTTACCCGACTTCCCACTCGGAAGGCTGGCGTCCGAGGATTCCGGATCACACCATAACTGTCAGGCTTTCTTGATCGACGTTGCAGAGAAGTCCATCTGTCGGAAACAAGTGTACCATCTGAAGCTCCCGCCAATCCTAGTCCTCGCGATTTTGTCATGAATTCAGATATATGAAAACAGCCTATATTTTCTCTAAGGGTCTAACATTTAATGATGCAAAAAATGTATTATCGTGGATATTTTCGACACACATTTTTATATAAATAAATTAGGGCTGTCAAAATTAACGCGTTAACGCAGGGTGATTAATTTGTGGAATTTACGCGTTAATTTCTTTAACGCATTAACGCATTAACGCATGCGCAAAATGACCCGCCCAATATTTCCCGCTCTGCACTGCCGCTATTTGCCGCCGCTATTTGCCGCCGCAATTTGCCGCTCTAGAGTTTTGGCTGAGACACAAGATGGATACAGAACCGAAAGAAGTTGTTGGCCCTCTGGATGGAAAGTTTGAATATAAAAAAAACAAAGATGGAACACTTAATAAACAAGCAGTGATTTGCACACTCTGCAAGAAGGAGTTTTCGTTTCACCGAAGCACTTCCAGCCTAAAGTACCATATCAACGCTAAGCATGCGTTTGTCGGCGCTTCAAGTTCTGGGGCAAGACCAGGGGGCTTGCTTCAGACAACACTCACCGAAGGCCGTGCATTAAGTAAGTGTCAGGGTGTGTGTGTTTCCCTGTGTTTCCCTCCTGTGTTGATTACTGTTCCCTCCCCTAATGTGTCTCAGCTGTTCCTCGTTGTGTTTGTTATTTAAGCCCTCGTCTTTCCTTTGTTCCTTGTGCTGTCATTGTGGTTGTCCGTGGTTGTTTGTGGTTGTTAGTCCTGTCGTCTCCCGAGTTCCCTGTCGTCTCCCGAGTTCCGAGTTGTCTCCCGAGTTCCCTGATTCCTGTGCCTTAGCCTTTAGGCCTGAATAAAGTGCAGTTTCCTGAAACCGTCTGCGTTTGGGTCCTACCTGCCTGCCTGCACCCGCAACTCCCTAACAGAATGACAGCACCAACATTGGACCCAGCGGACGATCAAGCTAGCCGTGAGTGGGAGGATTTATTTGAGTTCTTAGGGAAGGCAATAGATCGCTGGGAGAGTTTGGGGTACCACCCGGTTCCTCCTGGCACTCCAGCTCCCGCACTGACTCCGGTCCCCGAGCCCTGTCCGGTTCCTGAGCCCACTCCTCGCCTTCCAGAGGGGGACCGGCCTCTTCGCCTGCTTGAGGTGGTCCGCCCTCCGCTCCTGCCTGAGGGGGCCCGCCCCCTGCTCCTTCCAGAGGGGGACCGGCCTCCGCTCCTGCCTGAGGGGGCCCGCCCCCTGCTCCTTCCAGAGGGGGACCGGCCTCTGCTCCTGCCGGAGGGGGTCCGCCCTCCAGACCGTCCAGGGGAGGCACGCCCTCCGTTCCTGCCTGGCCTTCCACCAGAGGGGACCCGCCCCCTACCTGGCCTTCCACCAGAGGGTACCCGCCCTCTACCTGGCCTTCCTCCTGAGGGGACCCGCCCTCTACCTGGCCTGCCTCCTGAGGGGACCCGCCCTCTACCTGGCCTTCCTGAGGGGACCCGCCCTCTACCTCACCTTCCTCTTGAGGGGACCCGCCCTCTACCTCGCCTTCGCCGGCCTCCTGAAGGGTTCCGCCTTCACCGCTGCCGGCCTTCTGAGGGGGTTCTTTGCCACTGCAGGTCTCCTGAGGGACTGAGCCCTCATCGTCCTTGCCGCCGGCCTCCTGAAGGGTTCCGCCTTCCCTCTGCCTCTGCTTGCCCCCCAGGCCGTTCGCCTGAGGCTCCCTGCCATGCCCCGGGGCAGTTTTCTGGCCGCCCGCCTGACGTCCCTCGGCTCTGCCCCAGTCCATTTATTTTTTTTGATTCCCTCCTCCTGGCGCCCCTCCACCCACCCGTTTTGGGTTTGACTTTCTTCATGGTTTTGCTTGTCGTGGGTCGCCTGGGAGTCGACCCTTAAGGGGGGGGTACTGTCAGGGAGTGTGTGTTTCCCTGTGTTTCCCTCCTGTGTTGATTACTGTTCCCTCCCCTAATGTGTCTCAGCTGTTCCTCGTTGTGTTTGTTATTTAAGCCCTCGTCTTTCCTTTGTTCCTTGTGCTGTCATTGTGGTTGTCCGTGGTTGTTTGTGGTTGTTAGTCCTGTCGTCTCCCGAGTTCCCTGTCGTCTCCCGAGTTCCGAGTTGTCTCCCGAGTTCCCTGATTCCTGTGCCTTAGCCTTTAGGCCTGAATAAAGTGCCGTTTCCTGAAACCGTCTGCGTTTGGGTCCTACCTGCCTGCCTGCACCCGCAACTCCCTAACAGTAAGTCTATTTCTGAGAACTTGACCCAAAAAATTGCCAAATGGATTGGAAAAGACTGTCGGCCGATTAATATTGTCGAGGACAAGGGCCTTGCGGAAGTGTTACAAGTTGCTTCACGCGACGCATTCTACAAGCCACCGTCAAGAGGCACAGTAATGACTAAAATCCACGACCTCTACAAAACGGAAAAGAAAAAGAAAGAAGAGGATTTGGCTGTAGCTGACTATGTCGCCCTGACAGGAGACCACTGGACCTCTGTGAGTAACAACAATTACCTGGGTGTAACTGCACATCATATCACTAAAACATGGGAACTGAAGTCGTTTGCGCTAACTACAATGAAAACAGAAGAGCGTCACTTTGCAGAAGCATGTGCAGAGCAGTTCCTAACAGTAGCACGCAAGTGGGAAATAGAAGGAAAAGTCACAACTATAGGGACCGACAGCGCACGCAATATGATCGCTGCGGCTAGACTTTTGATATTTGAGCACATGCCTTGCATAGCTCACATCCTACAGAGAAGCATCACGGTGAGCCTCTCTGACAGCGGATTTGTGCATGCATTGTCCAAGTCTCGCAAAATTGTGGGCCACTTCAAACACAGTCCGGCAAACACCGCGGAGCTTCAAGCACAACAAGCTGCCCTTGGATAGAAGCAGGAGCCGCTGGTCCAGGACGTTCCAACACGTTGGAATTCGACGGTGGATATGGTCAAGTGTCTGAACCGCAATCAAGGAGCAATAAAAGCAACCCTGGACCAACAGCAGCACAAACTCATTATGCTGACACCACCAGAATGGGACATGGTCATAGGCGTCGATTACGGGGGGGACGGGGTATTTCAAATAGTGTCCCCCCCACTATTTGAAATACGAATTTTGTCCCCACCACTTTTAAAAATGTGCAAACCAATTGCGACTGAAAAAATCCCCACATACTCAACCGAAATCGTCGAGTCTAAAATCATGCGATAGGTGCGCACGAAGACATAATTTATTAGATAGGCCTACCTAATAAACCGTTGGAACACACAAGACCGGAACCCATAGCAACGCCGGTAAACAAACCCCGACTCCCGAGAAGCCCAATCCCTATGAGCTCCCCGCGCTACGGCTATCCGGAGGCGCACAGAGCTTTTGGCTGTGATATTATATATACAATTATATTATATTATATACTATTATATATAGAGCTCAGAGAGTCGCAAACGGCAACAATCACTTTCTCCTCCATGCTGCAGTTCACCCCGGACTGCACTGCACTGCACAGAGTTTGACGGTTGAACGCTGATTGGCTGTTACGTTACACATGTCACTCAGTGGCCACGCTGTTGAACGCTGATTGGCTGTCATCACGCGAAATTCGTGTCAAAGTTGAAATATTTCAACTCGAGCGGATTTGTCGCACCACAAATCCTCGTGAACGCGTTCGCCTGTGCACGGCGAAAGTGTGGCGCGACGAATCAAAAAAATTCGCCCGATACGCGTCAATCGTTCACTTTGTATGGGATCATGTCGCCCCGTTGCGTTTGGTGTGAACGCACTGGAGAAGTTTCAAGACAGACAGCCAAAATTGACATTTTTATTCAGAAAATAGCCGGTCCTTTTGCTTCCTATAAAAAGCATGTTTGTGACACTGGATAACAATTCAAATTCAAATTCAAAAAAAATTTATTTGTCCCCAGGGGGCAATTGAGGGCACATAGCAGCAGCATTACAAAGGACAGGGCCATGTCCAAACAAAAACAAACAAAAACAAACACGGCTTCACCAGTCCATGTGGGGAGGGCACAAGCCCGGGTGGGGGGTTTAGGAGGAGTTGAGGAGGTGAACAGCCTTGGGAACAGCGTAGTCGGCGCCCTGAGGGGAGCCACTCAAAGGCGGGGTGTAGAGCGTGTGAGGGGTCCTGCATAATTCTTTTGGCTAACCGGAGTGTTTGCTGGTCGTGGATGGAGGAGAGAGTTCTTATTGAAAGTCCAATTATTTTAGAGCAAACTCTGGCTGTACTCTCCAGGCGGTTTCTGTTTTGGAGGGTGATGGAGTGGAACCAGCAAGTTATAGAAAATGTACAGATGCTTTCAATGAAGGAGTAATAGAAAGTAAGCAGACTCCAAAGGAATTTAGTTTCCTTAAGAGATACTTCCGCTGATGACACTTCCTAAGGATCTCTTCAGTGTTGGAGGAGAATTTCAACTGGCTGTCGAAGATGGTGCCCAGGTATTTATACTCCTCCACCAGCCTCCCGTGGATTGAGATGATGGATGCTGCGGCCAGCTCTCTCTGCCTCTTAGAAAAGGTCACCACCATCTCTTTGGTCTTACTCACGTTCATCTCAAGGCATGAGCTGTCGCACCACTCCACAAACTCCTGGAGAGCTGATCCATGCTGCTGTGAAGGACCTGAGAGCAGGGACAGGAGAACTGTGTCGTCTGTGTACTTCACCAGGTGACACTGAGGCTGTGTGGATCTGCAGTCATCTGTATAGAGGATGAAGAGCAGAGGTGAGAGCACACAGCCCTGAGGGGAGCCCGTCGAGGTGTGTCGGAGGTCGGAGAAGGTGTTGTTGACCCGGACTCTCTGTGACCTGTCGGTTAGAAAGTCCATTATCCACCGGATGAGCTGGTCATCTAGATGGAAGTAGGAGGTGAGTTTGTTCGCCAGGATGTGGGGCTGTAGTGTATTGAATGCAGAGGAGAAGTCTATAAACAAGAGTCTGGCTGATGTGTTGGGCCGCTCCAGATGTTTGTGTACAGTGTCAATGATGAATGCTTTTGCGTCGTCCACACCTCTGCCTGCGCGGTAAGCATACTGTAGTGAGTCGATCAGGATGTCGGTTACAGTGAGGATGTGTTTTTTAACAACCCTCTCCATGGCCTTCATCACCAGGGATGTGAGGGCCACAGGCCTGAGGTCGTTCAGAGTGTTGATGGTGCTTTTCTTTGGGATGGGGATGACCCCAGCTGTTTCCACAGCTGGGGGACTGTGCTGGTGTCCATGGATCTCTGAAACAGGGTTTGGAACACTCCCCCCAGCTGCTCAGCACAGAACCTCAGGACGCGGCCACTGATGTTGTCTGGGCCAGGAGAGCTGTTCTCCCTGGTCTTCCTGAGGGCTCTGACCACCTCCTCTGTTTTAAAGGTGAGTGTGGAGTCACCAGGTTTCAGTGTTGTTAATGTATCTGCCAGTTGGGTGGAGTTGTCAGTCTCAAACCTGGTGAAAAAGGAGTTGAGGTCGTTAGGGAGAGATGTAGAGCTACTACCCGCGTGGTTTTGTGGTTGTTAGCAACGGTGTTAACAGCAGCCATGGTTTTGAGGCCCTGCCAGGCTGAGCGGAGGTTCCCCTGGATTAATTTTTCCTCAACCTTGTTCTTGTACTTCAGCTTAGCAGTTTTTATGGTGCGCTTAACTTCCCTGTTGACCTCCTTCTTTTCAGACTCTGAGCCAGTGAAAAAAAACCTAACGATATGGATACATCATCTAGCATGCATGTGGAGGGCCACATAAGGTAAGAAATTGGTTTACGTAAACTTTGCTGCTGGTTCTGTTTGCTCGTGATGACCTGGCCAAAGGTTATCCACGGTCCTAAGCGATTGTGATCTGATTCTGGTTGGTGCTCCAGCTAGTATGCATTGTATATATAGATTGCAGCTAGTAGCAGCTACACACGGTGCGATTGCTATGCCAATGTGGTTATAGTTGTTTTGTCTGATTGAGATATGTGACAACTTGGAGCCTGGTAGGCCTATCCTGACATAAATATGTTCTCGCATAACCTGTGTGATTATCCTAAACTGTAGGGGATTTTATTTGCGGGCAATTTGCTTATGATGTTGTAACGAGTGAAGTCTACATTGGTCCTTCGCAAGTGTTTATTGGTGGTCAGGATTTGGCAGATGCAATTCTCCTCTGGGCGCTTGTTTTTTTCTTCTTTTTTTAATGCAGCATAACACATGCTACCAGCAGCCCTTGCTCGTCTTCAAAAGGCTGATGCTCAGTACCTCGTTTCATTTCGTACCCCCTTTACAGTCTGGCATTGTTTGTCTGGTAAACTTTGTTGATGTCAAGATAAGTGTTAAATTGCCAACACTGTTCTTTGTCCTGTGTGTATTAGTATTACATACCCCGAGCCAATACCCAGGTGTTTCCAACGCCGTTTTGCAAAACAAGCCAAAACACAAACTGAGGTTTTCAACTTTTATTGTTCGAATAGGATTTTCAACATCTGACAATACACTGTAGAGCATATTGTAATGCAGCGTTGAATGGATGAATATCTTACATAAGGGTACCCAGCACTTTTCAAACCACACTCAAGCTTACGGTTATTGTCCCCACCACTTCTAAAAACAAACTGACGCCCTTGGACGAGGTGCAAAGACTTGAGACTCTTCTAGAGCCCTGTCGGTAAGTAATCCACATATTAATTATTAATAGGCCTATAGTTTGAAATAAAATGTAATTGATTCAATTGAAATTATATGTTACCTTTTTGTAAACTACCAACTTCTGTTTTAATAACTTAATGGTGTGTGTGTGTGTGTGTGTGTGTGTGTGTGTGTGTGTGTGTGTGTGTGTGTGTGTGTGTGTCATTCAACTGCAGGTATGTAACTGAGATCCTGGGTGGGGAGGCCTATGTATCCTGCTCTGTTGTACTGCCTGCCCTCTGCCACTTGCGTCGTGTAATGGAGGTCTCTGATGAGGACCCTGCATATGTGGTGCGATTTAAGACGGCATTCAAAGAAGACCTAGCCTCCCGCCAAGAAAAGACCAACAACGCATGGCTCAAGCTTGCAACGGCCCTGGATCCACGCTTTAAAGACTTGAAGACCCTGCCCAAGAGTGAAAGAGAAGAGGTGTGGACCACACTGGGAGGCATGCTGCATGAACAATCACCAAGAAGGTCTCCAGACTTCTGAAGTTGGGCCACCCAAGAAGAAAATGAGCCTGCTCCTACAAATGTGCTCAGATTCAGATTCTGATGAGGAGGTGCAGCCTGGCAGAGACATACACAGGTACAGGGCAGAGCCCTGCATTAGTATGGAGGACTGTCCCTTGCAGTGGTGGTCTGCTCATTCAGGAGCCCATGACAAGCTGGCCCTGCTGGCTCGCAAATATCTAGCGACTCCTGCATCCACAGTTCCATGTGAAAGACTCTTCTCAGTGGCAGGCCACATCGTGCAAAAGAAACGGTCAGCCTTACTTTCAGAAAATGTCAACCAGTTAGTTTGCCCCAGCCACTGGCTAAAAGAAGAATAGCCAAGAGAGACACATTTTATTGCATGAAGGTGCGGTAGTTTGTTAATTTAAAAAAGGGAAAATGTTCAACCAATGTTTAACCATTCTAAACTTAGCAATGGCTAAGATGCCCATAACGTTTGGGATGACTGTTATCTTTAAGTTTGATTAAAAAAATCAAAATGTTATATGCTCATAGGCATTGCAAAGAGACTGACACAAAACAAAAATTGAAATATGGTGTGGTATGTTTAAGTTCGATTTAATTTTCATTATTAATAACACCATCATCTGGATTCTTTCATGAATAAAAGAACATGCTAAATGCCTATATATCCACCTTCATCGTCATTTATCTTTCCGATATACAGAGAAATTCAGGGCATATTTACGAATGGTAATTAATCATGATTAATCCTGATTAATCCACAGCTACCATGTGATTAATCAGATTAAAAATTGTAATCTTTTGACAGCCCTAAAATAAATATAACTTACAAAATTTAATTTTACTGATAGTGAAGACTTTCTCACATGAAAAAGACACTGCTGCATGGGAAATTGTCATCCATGTATGTTCCATTCAGGTGAGTTTCTCGGCAGGCAGCAGAGACTACTTCTGTTGATATAAATACTATCGTTAATCAATTTAGAATATAAATAAATGGCATATAAAGTTATTTGATTTCTCCAGTAATCCTAACTAAATTACTAGATGCATGGTGATTGAACCCCGGACAACCGGTTGCAAGTCCGACACTTTACCTCGACACTATCTCTCTGATTATAATACCATGGTCAATATTCAATAAAAGTATGTTACGCTTAATTCTACTTTTTTTTTCGCCAGGCGGTCTCCCTGTTTTACGGAACCCGTAAAGGGACATGAAAAATAAAAAAAAAGTAAATGTTTCTCGTGAGCACGAGAAAGTATCTGGTGCTCACGAGAAAGTATCTCGTGCGCACGAGAAAGTATGTCGTGCGCACGAGAAAATATGTCGTGCGCACGAGAAAGTATCTGTGAGTAGGCCTACTCATATCACTGGCTGTGTGTGTGTGTGTGTGTGTGTGTGTGTGTGTGTGTGTGTGTGTGTGTGTGTGTGTGTGTGTGTGTGTGTGTGTGTGTGTGTGTGTGTGTGTGTGTGTGTGTGTGTGTGACGTCAGCGAGTGAGTGGACGAGCGAGGAGAGCGAGCGATAGCGTGCGTGTCAGTTTATTGAAGTAACGAACGAGTCCGGTTGTGTGTAAGAATAAAGTACCCCGCCTGTCAAGAATCGGTGGCCGCTTCATTCCAACCATATTTATTTCCAACCTACAAGCAGAGCCACTGCCGGTCAAAGTGAAGGGCTTTGCCGTTGTCCCCGAGAGAGCATCGGCCCTGGATGGAACGTCTCCCCTGTGCTCCTCGGTCTGGGAGCCGACAGTAGGAAAGGTGTAACGCACTAACCATCTCGTAGTTGGAGGCAAGAGAGTATACGTGCTCCAATAGTGCGAGATAAAAATAAAGCACATTCATTCGAATGATTTTAGCGTGTGTGTGCCTGTGTCCGTGATAAATTACGCAAAAGTTAAAATCAGTCAAATTAATGTGCTTTATTTTTATCTCGCATTATTGGAGCACGTATACTCTATTGCGTTCCGCCCTCAACTATGTTTAGGTACAACTTCCCTGCTGTCGGCTCCCAGACCGCGGAGATCCCCTGCAGGGGAGACTTTGGCTCCAGGGCCGATGCTCTCTCGGGGGAAACACCCTTCACTTTGACCGACAGTGGGTCACCGTCTGCTTATAGGTCTGAATATGGTCTGAATGAAGCGGCCACCGAATGACCGTAAGTTTGGTCTCAGCTTTATAGGGACACTTAGCAGACGTAACCCAAAAATCACTAGACTGCATCATGCAGAACAATAAATAGGCCTACTTTATTAAAATAAAATTTAGATTTACATGTGCACTTATTCACATTTAAAGTAGCCTTCAGTAGCCTGAAGCGAATAACGTGGAGGCAGGTCAGAAGTGCGCGGGTGCTCCTGAGGTCCACGTGAATATTTACTCAGTGCTCGTGCCCATCGCGCGAGGCATACGAACCTGGTCGCCGCTCGCTCTCCCCCCACACCCAGAGGCGCCGCGTCCCATTAGGCATACCAGGCAATTGCTTGGGGCCCCGGGCCACTACTAGGGCCCCCAAAAGCCCCCCCCCCCCCCAAAAAAATGGATGGAAAATAAATTTCCGCTATATTAAATAATACATCTAAATATTGGTAGGGAAAATCCTTTCTCTCCCAAAGTTGTTCGGAACATGTAGGCTACCTCCGTACCGATGCAAAATAATGCCCTTGCTTTATTCTTACAAACAACCGGACTAGTTTATTACTTGACTAAACTGACACACACGCTACCGCTCGCTCTCCTCGCTCGTCCACTCACTCGCTGACGTCACACTCACACACGCGCACACACACGCACACACACACACACACGCACACACACACACACACACACACACACACACACACACACACACACACACACACACACACACACACACACACACACACACACACACACACACACATTGCCAGTGATATGAGTCGGCCAACGATACTTTCTGCGCACGACATACTTTCTCGTGCGCACGAGATACTTTCTCGTGCGCACGAGATACTTTCTCGTGCGCACGAGATAGTATCTCGTGAGCACCAGATACTTTCTCATTCTCACGAGAAACGTAAACTTTTTTTTTGATTCGCAGATCCCGCTTCTCTTAGACCCTATCCCGTTACACCTCTTGACCCAAACCCTTAACCCTACCCCTAACCCTACCCCATACCCCTCAACCCTATCCCTACGAAATGGGACGACAACCCTTCAAGACCCAGTTACAGTACGTCATTAGTAGCCTAGTCGTTATCTTCAAAAAGAAAACAATATTTCTCTGAAATTTTACTGTATAGTTTGAATGTCTTACGAATGCAACCTGACCCACATGGAAAAACACGGTGTGATTAGATAAGAATATTATTCATGCTCACAATCTCTTAGAAACTGCAATATTTCAATTTATTTTGGATCAAACATTATTACGGTGGCGCTGAGCATTCACCAAATAAAAAAAAGTTTCACAGCTAATGTAGCCGTTAGCACACTCAGGATCTCGTAATTACGAGATAATATCTCGTAATTACGAGATAAGGATCTCGGAATTACGAGAAAAGATCTCGGAATTACGAGATACGGATCTCGGAATTACGAGATAAGATATCATATTTACGACATAAGGAACTCGTTTACGAGAAAAGGATCACGCCTCTCATTCATAAATAACGTTGCTGGCTAGCTGCAGGCCGGCAAAGATGACGCTATCCGACGCTATCGTATTTAATCTCCTGCTCGGGTTCAGGCAATGGGAAATATTGATGTTCCTTAACCCTTATAAGGTGTTCGGGTCTGTGGGACCCGTTTTCAGTTTTTAGCTTTATAAAAGTGATACAAGTAATTATTATTTTGAACTAAGATTCATTGGCTTTGGCTCATTATCTGTGAGGAACATGAATCAGAAAACATTTTCAATGACCCCCCCCTGTATACCCCCCCATCACATTTATATTACACACAGGGTGTTCGGGTCCAGTGGACCCGGAGCTAGTTTAAGTGTGGAAATCATAGGTTCTGTGCACCCTCATTTTCCCTTCTTCCTCTCTGTGTGTGTGTGTGTGTGTGTGTGTGTGTGTGTGTGTGTGTGTGTGTGTGTGTGTGTGTGTGTGTGAGAGAGAGAGAGGGGGAAAGAGTAAAGCAGGTGAATGGGCCCTTGGTGTGAGCACCCACAGTGTGCACCCACTGTTCCCGCACAAGGTTGCAAAATTGGAGCACCCAACACTATCAAGCTTGGGGACCTGACACTATAAAAAAGCTCTGTCAGCGTGGTTCCATACCACAACTGATCAAGATGGCAAAGCAATTCTCTGTTCAGACTGCCTTACAGCTGATATTTGAAGAGACAGAGGGTTTTGATGGTGATGCAGAGGAAATAGTTTCGGAAAGTGAGGATAACATTTCAGAGTTTGAAGAGGAGGATGAGCATCAGCCAGCTCCGAAACGTAAAAGAGCCTCAGGACTAGCCCTTCAGCAGCCAGGACAAGCCTGCGAGCAGCAAGCCCCAGGACCATCCCGTGAGCAGGCAGGACCAGCCCGCAAGCAGCCAGCCCCAGGACCATCCCGTGGGCAGCCAGGACCAGCCCGCGAGCAGCCAACCCCAGGACCAACCCGCGAGCAGCCAACCCCAGGACCAACCCGCAAGCAGCCAGCCCCAGGAACAACCCGCAAGCAGCCAGCCCCAGGACCATCACGTGAGCAGCCAGGACCAGCCCGCGAGCAGCCAACCCCAGGACCAACCCGCGAGCAGCCAACCCCAGGACCAACCCGCAAGCAGCCAGCCCCAGGAACAATCCGCAAGCAGCCAGCCCCAGGAACAACCCGCGAGCAGCCAGCCCCAGGAACAACCCGCGAGCAGCCAGCCCCAGGAACAACCCGCGAGCAGCCAGCCCCAGGAACAACCCGCGAGCAGCCAGCCCCAGGAACAACCCGCAAGCAGCGGACCAGCCCGTCAGCCAAAAAGAAACGCTGTGAAGTGTGTGGACCCATGATGGACAGAAAAACACAATATACATGCAACCAGTGCAAAAAATACATATGCAATACACACACAGTGAGACTCTGCCCCTCATGTGTGGTATAGTCTGATATACGTATAATGGCCGTGTTCAAAGGCTTTAATGTGTTGTTCAGACAGATGTTATTGAGTATGTTTCAATTTCTAATGATGTTGATTATTTCCCAGTTATGCCTGTTTTATGAGGCATTTCCTTATTTTGTTGCATTTTAATGCAAAAAGAAACAAAAACAAGTGGCACCTCTATTCATAAATGTGATTTAACAAAGGTAAAGTGAACAAATTTAACATATGTGTTGTTTACATTACTTGCAATTGGGATGAAGTAACCATCTGGTGAGTATTTAAAAAAAAAAAATTGAGTATGTTGAATTAAAAGGCAATGGGTCCACCAGACCCAGCAGCACCTCCTGTGTAACAAAAACACGAACACCCTATGAGGGTTAAAAGTGAGGAGGGCATTAATATAAGTATGTCAACATTGCGCAGACATCTGAAGTCATTGGCCGGCAAAGATGACGCTATCCGACGCTATCGTACTTTATTTCCTGCTCGGGTTGAGGCATTGGGAAATATGGATGTTCCTTAAAAGTGAGGAGGGCATTAATATAAGTATGTCAACATTGCGCAGACATCTGAAGTCATTGGGACTGTTCAGGAGAAAAGCCCAGTCGGACCTGATAAATTGCCGGCGAACCGCTCTAGCCGAGCCTTCTCTCGGAGGGACGCTAAAGTGTGTTGCATAGCGACCGTCGTGCATTTTGAAGGCAGCCAGGAGGGATTACTTTTTTGTATTCTTTAATAAAACAGCTACTTTGACTTTCTTGTTGTTTTTTAATGTAGTGTGTCTATGACTTTCGTTTTGCCATAATAGTAACCGTTGTATAAAAGCAATAGATCACTTCAGTCAGTGGTATGTGCTCATTAATAATTATACCACTGTGAAGGTTTTTTTTTAATAATTTAACAACTGACAGGGTTTGCCTTAACTATGTATTTTACATAGTATTTTAAATTTGAATACATTAATTATGTGACATACTGTCACAGCCAATATTAAAACAAAATCTAATGTGGGCAGTGGGACAAAAAATATATTTCCCCACAAAAACAATATTTTATTGATTTGTATAAAAACAATTTAGCTCATTAATTGGAAAAGAGCTTGAGGTAAGACGTTTTCTGAACAATAATGCATAGTATAAAGTTAAACACATAATGCACTGCTGTATTCAACTTTTAAGAGCCGCAATGTGAGGGGTCAGCCACATGCCCTTTAAACCACCATGACAACAACATTTCCACTTCTGGGTTCCACTGAACAATTAACGCGTCAATATTCGAGGGGCTTTGGCACATCAAATGATGGAACAAGCATCCCGTACTGGTTCAACTGCTCCTGCAGGAAGAGAGCCACTTGTAGCAGGTCCGACTGGGCTTTTCTCCTGAACAGTCCCAATGACTTCAGATGTCTGCGCAATGTTGACATACTTATATTAATGCCCTCCTCACTTTTAAGGAACATCAATATTTCCCATTGCCTCAACCCGAGCAGGAGATTAAATACGATAGCGTCAGATAGCGTCATCTTTGCCGGCCTGCTGCTCGCCAGCAACGTTATTTATGAATGAGAGGCGTGATCCTTTTCTCGTAAACGAGTTCCTTATGTCGTAAATATGATATCTTATCTCGTAATTACGAGATCCTTATCTCATAATTACGAGATCCGTATCTCGTAATTACGAGATCTTTTCTCGTAATTACGAGATCTTTTCTCGTAATTACGAGATCCTTATCTCGTAATTACGAGATATTATCTCGTAATTACGAGATCCTGAGTGTGCTAACGGCTACATTAGCTGTGAAACTTTTTTTTATTTGGTGAATGCTCAGCCGCGCGCCACCGTACATTATACAAGATCAACATAATATATCAAACCAGAATAAACATAGAACTTGAGGTAGTATGCCATCCATGTCAAACATAAATATCAAACAAACAAGAACCAGTGATATAATGGAACTAATATTGCACATTGTAAAAAGGCATCAACCATCACAGTTATCATTAACTCGGTCGGTTTAAACCATTATTGGATGGTTAATATTTCTACTTTCCTGGGGGCTTAGGGGCTCAGGGCTACCAATGCAGAAGAGTCGCATGGGGTGGAGGGATGGGCTCTGTGATGAAAGCGGCCTCAATGATCTCCTGAAAGAAAACATAACAAATAAGATGGAATTATATTGCAGAATTTGGTTATATTGCCACATGCTAGTACAAAATATAAAAACTGATAGAGACAGACAGACAGACAGACAGACAGACAGACAGACAGACAGACAGACAGACAGACAGACAGACAGACAGACAGACAGACAGACAGACTGACTGACTGACTGACTGACTGACTGACTGACTGACTGACTGACTGACTGACTGACTGACTGACTGACTGACTGACTGACTGACTGACAGACAGACAGACAGACAGACAGACAGACAGACAGACAGACAGACAGACAGACAGACAGACAGACAGACTGACTGACTGACTGACTGACTGACTGACTGACTGACTGACTGACTGACTGACTGACTGACTGACTGACTGACTGACTGACTGACTGACTGACTGACTGACAGACTGACAGACTGACTGACTGACTGACTGACTGACTGACTGACTGACTGACTGACTGACTGACTGACTGACTGACTGACTGACTGACTGACTGACTGACTGACTGACTGACTGACTGACTGACTGACTGACTGACTGACTGACAGACAGACAGACAGACAGACAGACAGACAGACAGACAGACAGACAGACAGACTGACTGACTGACTGACTGACTGACTGACTGACTGACTGACTGACTGATAGATAGATAGACAGTTAGACAGATCGATTGCTATTCCTACCGATTTTCAATCCTGTCGCATCTTTTTCGCCCACAATCTTGCATAGGATTTTTCTTGATTTTCCATTTTCTCGCAAGGTATTGCGGGAGAAAGTCACAACTGTAGCGTTACAAGGGTGCCCATCAAAAATGTTAAAGGCCCACTATGCAACTTTTTTTGCCAAAATTACATTAAGTATGCAGGTTGAGAGTTATGCTGATGGTTCTGCATCCATTTCTGGGTCGATTGGTGGGTGTGTCATTTACCCATGTCGCCTCTCCAGTGAAAAAGCGCATATGTAACTTGCTCTGTTCGGACCGACACAATCCGGATGTGACGCAGCGGAAGTATCCTCGAAAATGTAGTCAGATTGTAGTTTCGAAAATGCTTTACGGCACAGACACACACCCAAACATGGCACCGGCTAGATATAAACAGCCAGTTGCGAGGTAATTGTTGCATTCATCATGGATCAATCGACTGATAAGGGACCCAAGAGGCGACCAGAAAAGAGATCAGACACGAGTGAAAGGGGAACTATGCAACTTTTTTGGCTTGATTTACCTTAATATAACAGGCTAAGAGTCATTGCGATGGTTCTATTATACATTTTTGTTCGATTGTTCGTTGTTTCGACTCACCCTTGCGCATCTTGGCGGAGAAAAGGAATATGTTTCTGCCGGCGACCCGCCGCCCACTCTCGCGGGAGTCTCGGGTCTCGCGAAGTAACGAATTGCTTTACGGCACAGACCCCCAAACACGGAACCGGCTCGATATAAACACAAGTCACTAAGGGATTGTTACATTCATCATAGATCAGCCGACTAAAAAGAGACAGAGAAACCCAATGTCGGAGGAACAGAAGAAGAGAAAAGGGAGACTGACCGGCAGAGAGGCCAGACACGAGTAAACGTTGGGCAAGCTTTTCAGGAATAGCGTGAACTGAAAGAAAAAGAAGACTGCAAATCAGACGCCGACTCGGCCGTGTTGCTTTTGAAATTGAAAGTACCCTTGGGTGGCCTTTGTCTTCGTAGTATTCTTGATGTTGATAGTCTCTGTACAAATGTGTTTGCTCAACCATTTTGTTGTGAGCCCTGTAAAAATTGTTTTCTCGACCGTTTTGTTGTGAGCCCTGTATGTTTCTAGCTTGCTTGGTTGCAACCATATAAACACCATTGTTTCCATGGGTGTTTTGCTGTTCGTCTGTCTCGTCCCCCAGATACAGAGTGAATCCCCGAATCCAGGTTCTTGTTTATTTAGATTATTATGTTGGCCAAACCTCTTACACTGATTGTTCTGTTCAACCTAAGATAAAACAATTATAATCTAGGATATAAATTCTCCCCGTCAACTATAAAAAAAGGATGAATTTATGTTTATTGCAATACAAATACAGCCTTTTAAAAATGTATAACCTTGCCTACACTTTATGAACATCTACTTCGGACATGGCTCCACGCATTCGCCGGCTTCTTTGAAAACAAATGCACATGCCTCGCGTAGAAGTGCATGGGGAAGGGTCGTCAACGAGTTGTTACGACAGTGTTGTGAAATATCTACTACGAAGCTGTAGGGGGCACTGTGTAGAGAAATGTGCGTGCCAAAACCAAGAAAACAGCGAAGAAATGCCCTAAGTTGCATAGTGGGCCTTTAACTTCAGGGGGATGTTAGCCCTCCCCCTTACCCTACCTTAAAATGGCTTTCGGGACATGACTCGCTGCGTGTGATCGCGCAACAGTGATGCGTAGAGTGGACATTTTGCTTGGAGAAAAGGATTGAGAGTGAGCCTTGAGTTTAAATTCCACCTTCAAAAATGCTTGTTCAAGGGTGGGGGGAGATTACCGTAATATCAAGTGAGCCCAGAGACCCGTGTTCGTGATCAGAGGGGAGAGACGTGGTGAATGAGCCTCTCTCTCTCTCTCTCTCTCTCTCTCTCTCTCTCTCTCTCTCTCTCTCTCTCTCTCTCTCTCTCCACAAAAGCTTTATTGTTAGATTTCAGCTTATTTCTAAACTGTTCAGAGAGACTCTGCGTTGTGTATTTTCAGTCGTAGTAGTAATTCTTGAAGTCGAAATCAAAGCAACTTGACAGGTTGGATCAGAGGGTTGAATAGATGGTTTATTCCAGGATGTAATACCGCGAGATACAGACTTAGGTTGAATAATCTATAGTGGACCCATTGAGGAGCCGTTTGATGACTTGTTCCTTGGCTGTCGAACCCTCTTCTCGTCGAACCAAAGGGTTGGGGCGAGTATTATACAAAAAGGGGATATATGAATAACACGAAAACAGACGCACTCTCAGCATTGATAAGGTATCTGGCCCTGGCTATGTCCCGGAGGACCAGGTCGGTTCAACCTTGTTGAGACATAACAATGGCAGAACACCTTGTCAGTATGAGAGGCCCTGGCTTGTCCCTAGACTAGAAATGTGAACAACAGAGAGACACTAAAATACACCAACATTCTACACAAATGCACATGCCTCGCGTAGAAGTGCATGGGGAAGGGTCGTCAACGAGTTGTTACGACAGTGTTGTGAAATATCTACTACGAAGCTGTAGGGGGCGCTGTGTAGAGAAATGTGCGTGCCAAAACCAAGAAAACAGCGAAGGAATGCCCGAAGTTGCATAGTGGGCCTTTAACTTGTTGTTAAGCCCCCATGTTAGCCCTCCCCCTTACCCTACCTTAAAATGACTCGCTGCGTGTGATCGCGCAACAGCGATGCGTAGAGTCGACATTTTGTTTGGAGAAAAGGATTGAGAGTGAGCCTTGAGTTTAAATTCCACCTTAAAAAATGCATGTTCAAGGGTGAGGGGAGATTACCGTAATATCAAGTGAGCCCAGAGACCCGTGTTCGTGATCAGAGGGGAGAGACGTGGTGAATTTCTCTCTCTCTCTCTCTCTCTCTCTCTCTCCACAAAAGCTTTATTGGCATTAGAAAACTGTACATTTGCATTGCCAAAGCCAGATAGAAGATATTAAACATATAATATTGAGCCACTGCCGGTCAATATTGTGGAAAGAGTGAGTCCAGGGGGATGAGTATGTTTATGGGGAGTTTGAGATCCTTCTCTCAAAACAACAGGTGAGCCTATAGAAAAAGCCTTCAAACGGTGTTAACTATGAAACTGAATATGTTAACAAGACCTCCCAAGCTTTCTGATACACCCCGAAATCAAAAATCCATGGAGGAAATCAAACATAAAAGAAATTAAGTTGTGTGGCTATTTTGCTGAATTCATTGCGCCTCCTATTGGACAGCTTTGAAATGGCGTCAGATATTGAACCAGATATTGTTACGCCACGTCCTGCTTCGCAGTCCAACACCCCCATCTAGTGGCCGCTGGTCTTCTCTGGTCCTCATTCCCTCAACACACCTGCCGGTCAGTGGCGAACTTAGCCCTTTGGGGGCTCCAGGCGAACAGTCATTTGGGGGCCCCTGCATCTACCGGTCTAATGTACCTTATATCGCATAATGAGATACTCCATACAAGGGATGAACAAAAGTCACTATCCTTCTTGCATGCAAACGTTAATTATCTATTTACAAATTGAGAATAACATACAAAACAGGATGTTATTCTCCTGTTTTGTATGGAGAATAACATCCATACATAACAAGATTAGTTATGTTGACACATTACACTGACTGTTAACCTTATGTCATCATTTACCTGAGGGTTTCCAGTAGCTCACAGCAGCTATCTGCTGTGACCTACTGGAAACCACTACTGGAAACCTACTGATAGCTGTTTCCAGCTATCAGTATTTTTCCTGTGCTCTTCAGACCTTTCATGGTTGATTAGATGCATTGCAAGGTTATTCCAGTCTTTAAATCCTTTCTCACTCAGTTGATTTTGTTTTCCAAAAAGGCAACAACAAAAGCAAAAAATACGGTCTGCACTTTCACTGTAGACTAACCAAGACCTGTTCACCCTCTCACCATTTTTCATTACTATGTAATAGTATGCTTTTGTGAATCTGCGGCCCTTGGGCCAGAGTGCTGGGTCATCCACAAGAATATGTGTGCACCTGCCCAAGACACAGCAGCTGGGGCCAGAGTGCTGGGTCATCCGCAGGAATTTGTGTCTCGCAGTCATTGTTATCGTTATTGTCATCAATTTCAATAACCGATGTAGAAGAAGAGTGAGAAATATTCACTACCAGCTGTGCATCATCTCCGTCAGCTTGTTGACACACGTCATCAGCATCGCTGCTGGCTCTGCCAGAGCCACTTGGAATGAAAGGAGCAGTAACGTGACAGCAAACGACGTTGACGGCTGCTCTTGATCCGCCGACGGTCCCGCTGCCACTGTGGTGGCTGAAAAAAGCTGGATAGCTTTGGCAGCTTTGAAAGAAAGTCCTGCCTTTGGTCTTTCTTCTTCTTTTTATGCGACCCGCTTTCGTACGATCGCTTCATGTTTCACTCGATTTATGTCTCACTCGATTTCTCTCTCTCTCTCTCTTACCGCTTACTGTTTTGAATTTGACATAATTTCCGCATACGCGTGATGAGCGTGATGCGCGTAACATGGAATAGTCCTTGTAGTGCAGACTGAAAGATCGTCAAAACATAAGTAATTAGAAATCCTGATGCTACTATTGTGAAGAGATTTTTATAAAAATAATAAATATGGGGACAAAATATATGCATTGGGGCATTTTGGGGGCCCCAAAAACCTTCTATGGGGCCCGGGGCTCCAGGCAAATGCCTGGTTTGCCTAATAGTACGGCCCGCCACTGCTGCCGGTAATATACTAATCAACATTCCCTACTTCAGCCGGGGATTTCCAATCAGCCGGCGCCAGTTCGTCGTTTACAACAACAAGTTTGTATTGTCCTACCAGCTCTTGGTCTTGCTCCAATTCCCTGCTCCCTTAGTAATTCCCTCTCCCCTTCTCTAGTTCTCCTTCTGCCTGCCTGCCTGCCCGTTATCGGACCTCCACCTGCCTGATTACCCGCCCATCGTCGAGTCCTTGTGTACCCGATTGCCTGGCTGGTACCAGACCCCCGCCTGCCTGACTACCCGTCCATTGTAGAGCCCTTGCCTACCTGATTGCCCGCCCAGAACCAGACCCCCGCCTGCCTGACTTCCCGCCTTGCTTGTACAAATAAATCCTGTTGCCCTTCTGTCTCCGCCTCCCTGTGTTCAGCACTTGGGTCCCCACGTTCTGTTCCTTAACAGATATGGATACTAGACCTCTGAAGCTTTCCAATGATACCACAAATTAAAAAAATCCACGGTGGTGTAATTGTTACCGGCGCCAGATCTAGGGGAATCGGGGCAGGTACAAGGCCCACAGGCTGGTTTGCGTTGTGGGTAATACGAAGTGGAGAACAACAGTTTTCAATCTTGCTCAAGCAATCAACCATTTATTAACTCCTTTCTGAGTCAAATACTTTAGAATATAATATATATAAATATAATATAATAATAAAAACAATAAAAGAAACAATGCATTAATAATTGGGTAACCCTTCCTTTTACAGTCCCCTAATTACTAGGTATTTACCCGGTACATACATGGTAAATCATAGTGTATTACTGGGTAATTGCCACTGGTAATAAGAAGGTAAATACAGAGGTAGTTACCCGGTAAATACATGGTAAATCATAGTGTATTACTGGGTAATTACCACTGGTAATAAGAAGGTAAATACAGAGGAATTATCCGGTAAATTATAGTGTATTACTGTGTAATTACCACTGGTAATAAGAAGGTAAATACAGAGGAATTACAGCTGAAGTACTAAGTAAAACCTCCACTATTACCCATCAACTCAACTAAGTAGCGTGTAGTTGTAACTGTTTTAGGTTGGTAATAACTCCGATATTGTGTACTTCCTAGGAAATTAGGCAACCAATTCTTATAAACACCTATTATCCAAGGTTTATGTTGGTAACAGCCCAAATTTAATGATGTACTATCTAGGAATTAGCATAGTGCTTTCCAATAAAATACAATTTCTTAGTTATTATTCATAGCTACACCCATTTAGAAAGGGTTTATTCGATTTACCACTATGGAATTACTTACCTGGTAACAACCCTCTGCAGGAACAGTTTTCCTCTAGTGTCATGGTACATCTTCTTAAATACTGGGTACAAAGCCGTTTGTTTCCATGGTATTACCAGGTTCTTACCATATAATTTATAATAGATTCCATTATCCATGCAGTCAACACAAACTTGTACCATGTACGTTCTGCGACGTTACCAAGTAAAAAACGACAATTTACCCAGTAATTAAGCTGAAACTGTACTGTAAAAGGAAGCCTTGTTTATTTCCATGGTATTACCAGGTTCTTACCATATAATTTGTAATACATTATTCCCTTTTCCATGCAGTCAACACAAACTTGTACCATGTACATTCTGCGACGTTACCAAATAAAACACGACAATTTACCCAGTAAGTAAGCTGAAACTGTACTGTAAAAGGAAGCCTAGTTTGTTTCCATGGTATTACCAGGCTCTTACCATATAAGTTGTAACTGGTTATTCCCTTTTCCATGCAATCAACACAAACCATATATGTTCTGCAACATCGTTCACCAGTAGTTAAGCACTTTAATTGTTGTTATAAAACCCCAAACCACTGTTGATGAAAGGCATATTAGAATTAAACAAAATCAAAGGCTTATCTTTCAAACAATGCATATCTCACAAACAGGCACTGAACACTGAAGAAATCGGACAAAAAAAAGAGCCGTCCACATCAACTCAATTTAAATGTTACTGAGGGTGTTTTCATAAAACACATGACATTGTTATGGCAAGTGACCACATGGAAGACTGCTTCAACCTCTTCAATTTGAATAAGCGGTGAATGCCATGCAGCAATCTGCCTATGGGAGCATCTTTGTGGTCATTCGCAAACCAATGAGTCCACTCGATGAATGAGAGATGACTCTTTAGTGTCTTCTCTGTGAGGTATCCCTGCAGTCTCCACATCTGGGATTTGAAGGCTGAACAAGACCTGACCAGGTACCTCCAAATCTCCCCTTCCATACTGTAATAAAGAATCAGAAGACAAGAAAATAAACATTAGGACTGTCAATTAATGAACATTTCTAGAACATGTAGAACTCAAAGATTATTTTTGTTTATTAGTTAAAAAAGGATGCTGATCCCCTGGCCATTGTGTTTGGTCATATTGAAAAGAGAAAAAGGCATAGCCATAAATACAGTTAATAGGACGGGAGGGGACAGGCTGTTAGCTCCGATTAGCACTTTAGGGTTAGGGTTAGGGTTAGGGTTAGGGTTAGGGTTAGGGTTAAGAGCCATCTACCACTTTTGAAAAACGGCATTTTTGAGCTAGTTCGGGCATACAGAGGGGCGTGCGAATTCGGCGACCACCCTCGGATAGGTCTAGGCCCAGCGGACTTGCTCAAAAAATTTGGCACCCCTGGTGTTTTTTTTGGGTACTGCAATTTCGATTTTAAAGTTTAAAAGTGAAGCGTTTTTTTTTTACAGAGGGGCGTGGGAATTCGGGATAGTGCCAGTGGTAGCCCTTGGTCCCCTCTACATCCCCTATAAATTTGGAGCAATTTGGAGCCCCAAGTTTTAACATTGGACGACTTTTAAAATCGAGCTCATGGGAGAAGGGGGAGGGGCGTGGGATCATGGTTGGGCTTG
>NC_082404.1:0-5000 GCF_031168955.1 Gadus macrocephalus | reverse complement strand
TAGGGTTAGGGTTAGGGTTAGGGTTAGGGTTAGGGTTAGGGTTAGGGTTAGGGTTAGGGTTAGGGTTAGGGTTAGGGTTAGGGTTAGGGTTAGGGTTAGGGTTAGGGTTAGGGTTAGGGTTAGGGTTAGGGTTAGGGTTAGGGTTAGGGTTAGGGTTAGGGTTAGGGTTAGGGTTAGGGTTAGGGTTAGGGTTAGGGTTAGGGTTAGGGTTAGGGTTAGGGTTAGGGTTAGGGTTAGGGTTAGGGTTAGGGTTAGGGTTAGGGTTAGGGTTAGGGTTAGGGTTAGGGTTAGGGTTAGGGTTAGGGTTAGGGTTAGGGTTAGGGTTAGGGTTAGGGTTAGGGTTAGGGTTAGGGTTAGGGTTAGGGTTAGGGTTAGGGTTAGGGTTAGGGTTAGGGTTAGGGTTAGGGTTAGGGTTAGGGTTAGGGTTAGGGTTAGGGTTAGGGTTAGGGTTAGGGTTAGGGTTAGGGTTAGGGTTAGGGTTAGGGTTAGGGTTAGGGTTAGGGTTAGGGTTAGGGTTAGGGTTAGGGTTAGGGTTAGGGTTAGGGTTAGGGTTAGGGTTAGGGTTAGGGTTAGGGTTAGGGTTAGGGTTAGGGTTAGGGTTAGGGTTAGGGTTAGGGTTAGGGTTAGGGTTAGGGTTAGGGTTAGGGTTAGGGTTAGGGTTAGGGTTAGGGTTAGGGTTAGGGTTAGGGTTAGGGTTAGGGTTAGGGTTAGGGTTAGGGTTAGGGTTAGGGTTAGGGTTAGGGTTAGGGTTAGGGTTAGGGTTAGGGTTAGGGTTAGGGTTAGGGTTAGGGTTAGGGTTAGGGTTAGGGTTAGGGTTAGGGTTAGGGTTAGGGTTAGGGTTAGGGTTAGGGTTAGGGTTAGGGTTAGGGTTAGGGTTAGGGTTAGGGTTAGGGTTAGGGTTAGGGTTAGGGTTAGGGTTAGGGTTAGGGTTAGGGTTAGGGTTAGGGTTAGGGTTAGGGTTAGGGTTAGGGTTAGGGTTAGGGTTAGGGTTAGGGTTAGGGTTAGGGTTAGGGTTAGGGTTAGGGTTAGGGTTAGGGTTAGGGTTAGGGTTAGGGTTAGGGTTAGGGTTAGGGTTAGGGTTAGGGTTAGGGTTAGGGTTAGGGTTAGGGTTAGGGTTAGGGTTAGGGTTAGGGTTAGGGTTAGGGTTAGGGTTAGGGTTAGGGTTAGGGTTAGGGTTAGGGTTAGGGTTAGGGTTAGGGTTAGGGTTAGGGTTAGGGTTAGGGTTAGGGTTAGGGTTAGGGTTAGGGTTAGGGTTAGGGTTAGGGTTAGGGTTAGGGTTAGGGTTAGGGTTAGGGTTAGGGTTAGGGTTAGGGTTAGGGTTAGGGTTAGGGTTAGGGTTAGGGTTAGGGTTAGGGTTAGGGTTAGGGTTAGGGTTAGGGTTAGGGTTAGGGTTAGGGTTAGGGTTAGGGTTAGGGTTAGGGTTAGGGTTAGGGTTAGGGTTAGGGTTAGGGTTAGGGTTAGGGTTAGGGTTAGGGTTAGGGTTAGGGTTAGGGTTAGGGTTAGGGTTAGGGTTAGGGTTAGGGTTAGGGTTAGGGTTAGGGTTAGGGTTAGGGTTAGGGTTAGGGTTAGGGTTAGGGTTAGGGTTAGGGTTAGGGTTAGGGTTAGGGTTAGGGTTAGGGTTAGGGTTAGGGTTAGGGTTAGGGTTAGGGTTAGGGTTAGGGTTAGGGTTAGGGTTAGGGTTAGGGTTAGGGTTAGGGTTAGGGTTAGGGTTAGGGTTAGGGTTAGGGTTAGGGTTAGGGTTAGGGTTAGGGTTAGGGTTAGGGTTAGGGTTAGGGTTAGGGTTAGGGTTAGGGTTAGGGTTAGGGTTAGGGTTAGGGTTAGGGTTAGGGTTAGGGTTAGGGTTAGGGTTAGGGTTAGGGTTAGGGTTAGGGTTAGGGTTAGGGTTAGGGTTAGGGTTAGGGTTAGGGTTAGGGTTAGGGTTAGGGTTAGGGTTAGGGTTAGGGTTAGGGTTAGGGTTAGGGTTAGGGTTAGGGTTAGGGTTAGGGTTAGGGTTAGGGTTAGGGTTAGGGTTAGGGTTAGGGTTAGGGTTAGGGTTAGGGTTAGGGTTAGGGTTAGGGTTAGGGTTAGGGTTAGGGTTAGGGTTAGGGTTAGGGTTAGGGTTAGGGTTAGGGTTAGGGTTAGGGTTAGGGTTAGGGTTAGGGTTAGGGTTAGGGTTAGGGTTAGGGTTAGGGTTAGGGTTAGGGTTAGGGTTAGGGTTAGGGTTAGGGTTAGGGTTAGGGTTAGGGTTAGGGTTAGGGTTAGGGTTAGGGTTAGGGTTAGGGTTAGGGTTAGGGTTAGGGTTAGGGTTAGGGTTAGGGTTAGGGTTAGGGTTAGGGTTAGGGTTAGGGTTAGGGTTAGGGTTAGGGTTAGGGTTAGGGTTAGGGTTAGGGTTAGGGTTAGGGTTAGGGTTAGGGTTAGGGTTAGGGTTAGGGTTAGGGTTAGGGTTAGGGTTAGGGTTAGGGTTAGGGTTAGGGTTAGGGTTAGGGTTAGGGTTAGGGTTAGGGTTAGGGTTAGGGTTAGGGTTAGGGTTAGGGTTAGGGTTAGGGTTAGGGTTAGGGTTAGGGTTAGGGTTAGGGTTAGGGTTAGGGTTAGGGTTAGGGTTAGGGTTAGGGTTAGGGTTAGGGTTAGGGTTAGGGTTAGGGTTAGGGTTAGGGTTAGGGTTAGGGTTAGGGTTAGGGTTAGGGTTAGGGTTAGGGTTAGGGTTAGGGTTAGGGTTAGGGTTAGGGTTAGGGTTAGGGTTAGGGTTAGGGTTAGGGTTAGGGTTAGGGTTAGGGTTAGGGTTAGGGTTAGGGTTAGGGTTAGGGTTAGGGTTAGGGTTAGGGTTAGGGTTAGGGTTAGGGTTAGGGTTAGGGTTAGGGTTAGGGTTAGGGTTAGGGTTAGGGTTAGGGTTAGGGTTAGGGTTAGGGTTAGGGTTAGGGTTAGGGTTAGGGTTAGGGTTAGGGTTAGGGTTAGGGTTAGGGTTAGGGTTAGGGTTAGGGTTAGGGTTAGGGTTAGGGTTAGGGTTAGGGTTAGGGTTAGGGTTAGGGTTAGGGTTAGGGTTAGGGTTAGGGTTAGGGTTAGGGTTAGGGTTAGGGTTAGGGTTAGGGTTAGGGTTAGGGTTAGGGTTAGGGTTAGGGTTAGGGTTAGGGTTAGGGTTAGGGTTAGGGTTAGGGTTAGGGTTAGGGTTAGGGTTAGGGTTAGGGTTAGGGTTAGGGTTAGGGTTAGGGTTAGGGTTAGGGTTAGGGTTAGGGTTAGGGTTAGGGTTAGGGTTAGGGTTAGGGTTAGGGTTAGGGTTAGGGTTAGGGTTAGGGTTAGGGTTAGGGTTAGGGTTAGGGTTAGGGTTAGGGTTAGGGTTAGGGTTAGGGTTAGGGTTAGGGTTAGGGTTAGGGTTAGGGTTAGGGTTAGGGTTAGGGTTAGGGTTAGGGTTAGGGTTAGGGTTAGGGTTAGGGTTAGGGTTAGGGTTAGGGTTAGGGTTAGGGTTAGGGTTAGGGTTAGGGTTAGGGTTAGGGTTAGGGTTAGGGTTAGGGTTAGGGTTAGGGTTAGGGTTAGGGTTAGGGTTAGGGTTAGGGTTAGGGTTAGGGTTAGGGTTAGGGTTAGGGTTAGGGTTAGGGTTAGGGTTAGGGTTAGGGTTAGGGTTAGGGTTAGGGTTAGGGTTAGGGTTAGGGTTAGGGTTAGGGTTAGGGTTAGGGTTAGGGTTAGGGTTAGGGTTAGGGTTAGGGTTAGGGTTAGGGTTAGGGTTAGGGTTAGGGTTAGGGTTAGGGTTAGGGTTAGGGTTAGGGTTAGGGTTAGGGTTAGGGTTAGGGTTAGGGTTAGGGTTAGGGTTAGGGTTAGGGTTAGGGTTAGGGTTAGGGTTAGGGTTAGGGTTAGGGTTAGGGTTAGGGTTAGGGTTAGGGTTAGGGTTAGGGTTAGGGTTAGGGTTAGGGTTAGGGTTAGGGTTAGGGTTAGGGTTAGGGTTAGGGTTAGGGTTAGGGTTAGGGTTAGGGTTAGGGTTAGGGTTAGGGTTAGGGTTAGGGTTAGGGTTAGGGTTAGGGTTAGGGTTAGGGTTAGGGTTAGGGTTAGGGTTAGGGTTAGGGTTAGGGTTAGGGTTAGGGTTAGGGTTAGGGTTAGGGTTAGGGTTAGGGTTAGGGTTAGGGTTAGGGTTAGGGTTAGGGTTAGGGTTAGGGTTAGGGTTAGGGTTAGGGTTAGGGTTAGGGTTAGGGTTAGGGTTAGGGTTAGGGTTAGGGTTAGGGTTAGGGTTAGGGTTAGGGTTAGGGTTAGGGTTAGGGTTAGGGTTAGGGTTAGGGTTAGGGTTAGGGTTAGGGTTAGGGTTAGGGTTAGGGTTAGGGTTAGGGTTAGGGTTAGGGTTAGGGTTAGGGTTAGGGTTAGGGTTAGGGTTAGGGTTAGGGTTAGGGTTAGGGTTAGGGTTAGGGTTAGGGTTAGGGTTAGGGTTAGGGTTAGGGTTAGGGTTAGGGTTAGGGTTAGGGTTAGGGTTAGGGTTAGGGTTAGGGTTAGGGTTAGGGTTAGGGTTAGGGTTAGGGTTAGGGTTAGGGTTAGGGTTAGGGTTAGGGTTAGGGTTAGGGTTAGGGTTAGGGTTAGGGTTAGGGTTAGGGTTAGGGTTAGGGTTAGGGTTAGGGTTAGGGTTAGGGTTAGGGTTAGGGTTAGGGTTAGGGTTAGGGTTAGGGTTAGGGTTAGGGTTAGGGTTAGGGTTAGGGTTAGGGTTAGGGTTAGGGTTAGGGTTAGGGTTAGGGTTAGGGTTAGGGTTAGGGTTAGGGTTAGGGTTAGGGTTAGGGTTAGGGTTAGGGTTAGGGTTAGGGTTAGGGTTAGGGTTAGGGTTAGGGTTAGGGTTAGGGTTAGGGTTAGGGTTAGGGTTAGGGTTAGGGTTAGGGTTAGGGTTAGGGTTAGGGTTAGGGTTAGGGTTAGGGTTAGGGTTAGGGTTAGGGTTAGGGTTAGGGTTAGGGTTAGGGTTAGGGTTAGGGTTAGGGTTAGGGTTAGGGTTAGGGTTAGGGTTAGGGTTAGGGTTAGGGTTAGGGTTAGGGTTAGGGTTAGGGTTAGGGTTAGGGTTA
>NC_082403.1:19363283-19411328 GCF_031168955.1 Gadus macrocephalus | reverse complement strand
CTGGCGCTCTGAAAAGCATTTTGCAGGCATAAAAACAAGAAATGTTGATATCTCTGTCAATTTCAGTTCAAACGTGTTACTAAGCTTACTAAAGGGTTATTGGGCCATACTAAACCATTTGGAAGTGGAATACATTTGTTTTGAGTGAAATCAACAATGTGAGGTCAAAAACACGTTGTTGGTCGAAAAGTGATTCTGGCGCTCTGAAAAGCATTTTGCAGGCATAAAAACAAGAAATGTTGATATCTCTGTCAATTTCAATGCAAACGTGTTACTAAGCTCAGCAATGGGTTATAGGGCCATACTCCACCATTTGGAAGTAGTTTTGAGCAAAATCAACCATGTAAAGTAAAAAACACATTGTCTGTCAAAAAGTGATTCTGGCGCTCTGAAAAGCATTTTGCAGGCATAAAAACAAGAAACGTTGATATCTCTGTCAATTTCAGTTCAAACGTGTTACTAAGCTTACTAAAGGGTTATTGGGCCATACTAAACCATTTGGAAGTGGAATTCATTCGTTTTGAGTGAAATCAACAATGTGAGGTCAAAAACACGTTGTTGGTCGAAAAGTGATTCTGGCGCTCTGAAAAGCATTTTGAAGGCATAAAAACAAGAAATGTTGATATCTCTGTCAATTTCAATGCAAACGTGTTACTAAGCTCAGCAATGGGTTATAGGGCCATACTCCACCATTTGGAAGTAGTTTTGAGCAAAATCAACCATGTAAAGTCAAAAACACGTTGTTGATCGAAAAGTGATTCTGGCGCTCTGAAAAGCATTTTGCAGGCATAAAAACAAGAAATGTTGATATCTCTGTCAATTTCAATGCAAACGTGTTACTAAGCTCAGCAATGGGTTATAGGGCCATACTCCACCATTTGGAAGTAGTTTTGAGCAAAATCAACCATGTAAAGTCAAAAACACGTTGTTGATCGAAAAGTGATTCTGGCGCTCTGAAAAGCATTTTGCAGGCATAAAAACAAGAAATGTTGATATCTCTGTCAATTTCAGTTCAAACGTGTTACTAAGCTTACTAAAGGGTTATTGGCCCATACTAAACCATTTGGAAGTGGAATACATTCGTTTTGAGTGAAATCAACAATGTGAGGTCAAAAACACGTTGTTGGTCGAAAAGTGATTCTGGCGCTCTGAAAAGCATTTTGCAGGCATAAAAACAAGAAATGTTGATATCTCTGTCAATTTCAATGCAAACGTGTTACTAAGCTCAGCAATGGGTTATAGGGCCATACTCCACCATTTGGAAGTAGTTTTGAGCAAAATCAACCATGTAAAGTCAAAAACACGTTGTTGATCGAAAAGTGATTCTGGCGCTCTGAAAAGCATTTTGCAGGCATAAAAACAAGAAATGTTGATATCTCTGTCAATTTCAGTTCAAACGTGTTACTAAGCTTACTAAAGGGTTATTGGGCCATACTAAACCATTTGGAAGTGGAATACATTCGTTTTGAGAGAAATCAACAATGTGAGGTCAAAAACACGTTGTTGGTCGAAAAGTGATTCTGGCGCTCTGAAAAGCATTTTGCAGGCATAAAAACAAGAAATGTTGATATCTCTGTCAATTTCAATGCAAACGTGTTACTAAGCTCAGCAATGGGTTATAGGGCCATACTCCACCATTTGGAAGTAGTTTTGAGCAAAATCAACCATGTAAAGTAAAAAACACATTGTCTGTCAAAAAGTGATTCTGGCGCTCTGAAAAGCATTTTGCAGGCATAAAAACAAGAAACGTTGATATCTCTGTCAATTTCAGTTCAAACGTGTTACTAAGCTTACTAAAGGGTTATTGGGCCATACTAAACCATTTGGAAGTGGAATTCATTCGTTTTGAGTGAAATCAACAATGTGAGGTCAAAAACACGTTGTTGGTCGAAAAGTGATTCTGGCGCTCTGAAAAGCATTTTGAAGGCATAAAAACAAGAAATGTTGATATCTCTGTCAATTTCAATGCAAACGTGTTACTAAGCTCAGCAATGGGTTATAGGGCCATACTCCACCATTTGGAAGTAGTTTTGAGCAAAATCAACCATGTAAAGTCAAAAACACATTGTCTGTCAAAAAGTGATTCTGGCGCTCTGAAAAGCATTTTGCAGGCATAAAAACAAGAAATGTTGATATCTCTGTCAATTTCAGTTCAAACGTGTTACTAAGCTTACTAAAGGGTTATTGGGCCATACTAAACCATTTGGAAGTGGAATACATTTGTTTTGAGTGAAATCAACAATGTGAGGTCAAAAACACGTTGTTGGTCGAAAAGTGATTCTGGCGCTCTGAAAAGCATTTTGCAGGCATAAAAACAAGAAATGTTGATATCTCTGTCAATTTCAATGCAAACGTGTTACTAAGCTCAGCAATGGGTTATAGGGCCATACTCCACCATTTGGAAGTAGTTTTGAGCAAAATCAACCATGTAAAGTCAAAAACACATTGTCTGGTCAAAAAGTGATTCTGGCGCTCTGAAAAGCATTTTGCAGGCATAAAAACAAGAAATGTTGATATCTCTGTCAATTTCAGTTCAAACGTGTTACTAAGCTTACTAAAGGGTTATTGGGCCATACTAAACCATTTGGAAGTGGAATACATTCGTTTTGAGAGAAATCAACAATGTGAGGTCAAATACACGTTGTTGGTCGAAAAGTGATTCTGGCGCTCTGAAAAGCATTTTGCAGGCATACAAACAAGAAATGTTGATATCTCTGTCAATTTCAATGCAAACGTGTTACTAAGCTCAGCAATGGGTTATAGGGCCATACTCCACCATTTGGAAGTAGTTTTGAGCAAAATCAACCATGTAAAGTCAAAAACACGTTGTTGATCGAAAAGTGATTCTGGCGCTCTGAAAAGCATTTTGCAGGCATAAAAACAAGAAATGTTGATATCTCTGTCAATTTCAGTTCAAACGTGTTACTAAGCTTACTAAAGGGTTATTGGGCCATACTAAACCATTTGGAAGTGGAATACATTCGTTTTGAGAGAAATCAACAATGTGAGGTCAAAAACACGTTGTTGGTCGAAAAGTGATTCTGGCGCTCTGAAAAGCATTTTGCAGGCATAAAAACAAGAAATGTTGATATCTCTGTCAATTTCAATGCAAACGTGTTACTAAGCTCAGCAATGGGTTATAGGGCCATACTCCACCATTTGGAAGTAGTTTTGAGCAAAATCAACCATGTAAAGTAAAAAACACATTGTCTGTCAAAAAGTGATTCTGGCGCTCTGAAAAGCATTTTGCAGGCATAAAAACAAGAAACGTTGATATCTCTGTCAATTTCAGTTCAAACGTGTTACTAAGCTTACTAAAGGGTTATTGGGCCATACTAAACCATTTGGAAGTGGAATTCATTCGTTTTGAGTGAAATCAACAATGTGAGGTCAAAAACACGTTGTTGGTCGAAAAGTGATTCTGGCGCTCTGAAAAGCATTTTGAAGGCATAAAAACAAGAAATGTTGATATCTCTGTCAATTTCAATGCAAACGTGTTACTAAGCTCAGCAATGGGTTATAGGGCCATACTCCACCATTTGGAAGTAGTTTTGAGCAAAATCAACCATGTAAAGTCAAAAACACGTTGTTGATCGAAAAGTGATTCTGGCGCTCTGAAAAGCATTTTGCAGGCATAAAAACAAGAAATGTTGATATCTCTGTCAATTTCAATGCAAACGTGTTACTAAGCTCAGCAATGGGTTATAGGGCCATACTCCACCATTTGGAAGTAGTTTTGAGCAAAATCAACCATGTAAAGTCAAAAACACGTTGTTGATCGAAAAGTGATTCTGGCGCTCTGAAAAGCATTTTGCAGGCATAAAAACAAGAAATGTTGATATCTCTGTCAATTTCAGTTCAAACGTGTTACTAAGCTTACTAAAGGGTTATTGGCCCATACTAAACCATTTGGAAGTGGAATACATTCGTTTTGAGTGAAATCAACAATGTGAGGTCAAAAACACGTTGTTGGTCGAAAAGTGATTCTGGCGCTCTGAAAAGCATTTTGCAGGCATAAAAACAAGAAATGTTGATATCTCTGTCAATTTCAATGCAAACGTGTTACTAAGCTCAGCAATGGGTTATAGGGCCATACTCCACCATTTGGAAGTAGTTTTGAGCAAAGTCAACCATGTAAAGTCAAAAACACATTGTCTGTCAAAAAGTGATTCTGGCGCTCTGAAAAGCATTTTGCAGGCATAAAAACAAGAAACGTTGATATCTCTGTCAATTTCAGTTCAAACGTGTTACTAAGCTTACTAAAGGGTTATTGGGCCATACTAAACCATTTGGAAGTGGAATACATTCGTTTTGAGTGAAATCAACAATGTGAGGTCAAAAACACGTTGTTGGTCGAAAAGTGATTCTGGCGCTCTGAAAAGCATTTTGCAGGCATAAAAACAAGAAATGTTGATATCTCTGTCAATTTCAATGCAAACGTGTTACTAAGCTCAGCAATGGGTTATAGGGCCATACTCCACCATTTGGAAGTAGTTTTGAGCAAAATCAACCATGTAAAGTCAAAAACACGTTGTTGATCGAAAAGTGATTCTGGCGCTCTGAAAAGCATTTTGCAGGCATAAAAACAAGAAATGTTGATATCTCTGTCAATTTCAATGCAAACGTGTTACTAAGCTCAGCAATGGGTTATAGGGCCATACTCCACCATTTGGAAGTAGTTTTGAGCAAAATCAACCATGTAAAGTCAAAAACACGTTGTTGATCGAAAAGTGATTCTGGCGCTCTGAAAAGCATTTTGCAGGCATAAAAACAAGAAATGTTGATATCTCTGTCAATTTCAGTTCAAACGTGTTACTAAGCTTACTAAAGGGTTATTGGGCCATACTAAACCATTTGGAAGTGGAATACATTCGTTTTGAGAGAAATCAACAATGTGAGGTCAAAAACACGTTGTTGGTCGAAAAGTGATTCTGGCGCTCTGAAAAGCATTTTGCAGGCATAAAAACAAGAAATGTTGATATCTCTGTCAATTTCAATGCAAACGTGTTACTAAGCTCAGCAATGGGTTATAGGGCCATACTCCACCATTTGGAAGTAGTTTTGAGCAAAATCAACCATGTAAAGTCAAAAACACATTGTCTGTCAAAAAGTGATTCTGGCGCTCTGAAAAGCATTTTGCAGGCATAAAAACAAGAAACGTTGATATCTCTGTCAATTTCAGTTCAAACGTGTTACTAAGCTTACTAAAGGGTTATTGGGCCATACTAAACCATTTGGAAGTGGAATACATTCGTTTTGAGTGAAATCAACAATGTGAGGTCAAAAACACGTTGTTGGTCGAAAAGTGATTCTGGCGCTCTGAAAAGCATTTTGCAGGCATAAAAACAAGAAATGTTGATATCTCTGTCAATTTCAATGCAAACGTGTTACTAAGCTCAGCAATGGGTTATAGGGCCATACTCCACCATTTGGAAGTAGTTTTGAGCAAAATCAACCATGTAAAGTCAAAAACACATTGTCTGTCAAAAAGTGATTCTGGCGCTCTGAAAAGCATTTTGCAGGCATAAAAACAAGAAACGTTGATATCTCTGTCAATTTCAGTTCAAACGTGTTACTAAGCTTACTAAAGGGTTATTGGGCCGTACTAAACCATTTGGAAGTGGAATACATTCGTTTTGAGTGAAATCAACAATGTGAGGTCAAAAACACGTTGTTGGTCGAAAAGTGATTCTGGCGCTCAGAAAAGCATTTTGAAGGCATAAAAACAAGAAATGTTGATATCTCTGTCAATTTCAATGCAAACGTGTTACTAAGCTCAGCAATGGGTTATAGGGCCATACTCCACCATTTGGAAGTAGTTTTGAGCAAAATCAACCATGTAAAGTCAAAAACACGTTGTTGATCGAAAAGTGATTCTGGCGCTCTGAAAAGCATTTTGCAGGCATAAAAACAAGAAATGTTGATATCTCTGTCAATTTCAATGCAAACGTGTTACTAAGCTCAGCAATGGGTTATAGGGCCATACTCCACCATGTGGAAGTAGTTTTGAGCAAAATCAACCATGTAAAGTCAAAAACACATTGTCTGTCAAAAAGTGATTCTGGCGCTCTGAAAAGCATTTTGCAGGCATAAAAACAAGAAACGTTGATATCTCTGTCAATTTCAGTTCAAACGTGTTACTAAGCTTACCAAAGGGTTATTGGGCCATACTAAACCATTTGGAAGTGGAATACATTCGTTTTGAGTGAAATCAACAATGTGAGGTCAAAAACACGTTGTTGGTCGAAAAGTGATTCTGGCGCTCTGAAAAGCATTTTGCAGGCATAAAAACAAGAAATGTTGATATCTCTGTCAATTTCAATGCAAACGTGTTACTAAGCTCAGCAATGGGTTATAGGGCCATACTCCACCATTTGGAAGTAGTTTTGAGCAAAATCAACCATGTAAAGTCAAAAACACGTTGTTGATCGAAAAGTGATTCTGGCGCTCTGAAAAGCATTTTGCAGGCATAAAAACAAGAAACGTTGATATCTCTGTCAATTTCAGTTCAAACGTGTTACTAAGCTTACCAAAGGGTTATTGGGCCATACTAAACCATTTGGAAGTGGAATACATTCGTTTTGAGTGAAATCAACAATGTGAGGTCAAAAACACGTTGTTGGTCGAAAAGTGATTCTGGCGCTCTGAAAAGCATTTTGCAGGCATAAAAACAAGAAATGTTGATATCTCTGTCAATTTCAATGCAAACGTGTTACGAAGCTTACCAAAGGGTTATAGGGGCATACTCCACCATTTGGAAGTGGAATGCATTCGTTTTGAGCAAAATCAACAATGTAAGGTTAAAAACACATCGTTGGTCAAAAAGTGATTCTAGCGCTCTGAAAAATATTTGGCACGCATAAAAACAAGAAATTTTGATATTTCTGTTCATTTCAGAAAAACAAGTCAACGACACATTGTTGGTCAAAAAGTCATTCTAGCGCTCCGAAATGCATTTTGCACACATACATACAAGACATTTTGATATCTCTGTCAATTTCAATGCAAACGTGTTACTAAGCTTACCAAAGGGTTATAGGACCATACTCCACCATTTGGAAGTGGAATGCATTCGTTTTGAGCAAAATCAACAATGTAAGGTTAAAAACACATTGTTGGTCAAAAAGTGTTTCTAGCGCTCTGAAAAATATTTGGCACGCATAAAAACAAGAAATTTTGATATTTCTGTTCATTTCAGAAAAACAAGTCAAAAACACATTGTTTGTCAAAAAGTGATTTGAGCGCTCTGAAAAGCAATTTGTACGCATAAAAACAAGAAATGTTGATATCTCTGTCAATTTCAATGCAAACGTGTTACTAAGCTTACCAAAGGGTAATAGGGGCATACTCCACCATTTGGAATGGGAATGCATTAATTTTGAGCAAAATCAACAATGTAAGGTTAAATACACATTGTTGGTCAAAAAGTGATTCTTGCGCTCTGAAAAATATTTGGCACGCATAAAAATAAGAAATTTTGATATTTCTGTTCATTTCAGAAAAACAAGTCAAAAACACATTGTTTGTCAAAAAGTGATTCTTACGCTCTGAAAAGCATTTTGCGCTCATGAACAAGAAATTTTGATATCTCTGTCAATTTCAATGCAAACGTGTTACTAAGCTTACCAAAGGGTTGAAGGGCCAAACTCCACCATTTGGAAGTGATCAAAAAGTGATTCTAACGCTCAGAAAAGCATTTTGCGCTCATAAAAATAAGAAATGTTGATATCTCTGTCAATTTCAATGCAAACGTGTTACTAAGCTCAGCAAAGGGTTATAGGGCCATACTCCACCATTTGGAAGTCGTTTTGAGCAAAATCAACCATGTAAGGTCAAAAACACATTGTTGGTCAAAAAGTGATTCTTACGCTCTGAAAAGCATTTTGCGCACATAAAAACAAGAAATGTTGATATCTCTGTCAATTTCAATGCAAACGTGTTACCAAGCTCACCAAAGGGTTATGGGGCCATACTCCACCATTTGGAAGTAGTTTTGAGCAAAATCAACAATGTAAAGTCAAAAACACATTGTTGGTCAAAAAGTGATTCTTACGCTCTGAAAAGTATTTTGCGCTCATAAACAAGAAATGTTGATATCTCTGTCAATTTCAATGCAAACGTGTTACTAAGCTTACCAAAGGGTTATAGGGGCATACTCCACCATTTGGAATGGGAATGCATTAATTTTGAGCAAAATCAACAATGTAAGGTTAAAAACACATTGTTGGTCAAAAAGTGATTCTTGCGCTCTGAAAAATATTTGGCACGCATAAAAATAAGACATTTTGATATTTCTGTTCATTTCAGAAAAACAAGTCAAAAACACATTGTTGGTCAAAAAGTGATTCTTACGCTCTGAAAAGCATTTTGCGCTCATGAACAAGAAATTTTGATATCTCTGTCAATTTCAATGCAAACGTGTTACTAAGCTTACCAAAGGGTTGAAGGGCCAATCTCCACCATTTGGAAGTGATCAAAAAGTGATTCTAACGCTCTGAAAAGCTCATAAAAACAAGAAATGTTGATATCTCTGTCAATTTCAATGCAAACGTGTTACTAAGCTCAGCAAAGGGTTAGAGGGCCATACTCCACCATTTGGAAGTAGTTTTGAGCAAAATCAACCATATAAAGTTAAAAACACATTGTTGGTCAAAAAGTGAATCTTACGCTCTGAAAAGCATTTTGCGCACATAAAAACAAGAAATGTTGATATCTCTGTCAATTTCAATGCAAACGTGTTACTAAGCTTACCAAAGGGTTGAAGGGCCAAACTCCACCATTTGGAAGTGATCAAAAAGTGATTCTAACGCTCTGAAAAGCATTTTGCTCTCATAAACAAGAAATGTTGATATCTCTGTCAATTTCAATGCAAACGTGTTACTAAGCTTACCAAAGGGTTATAGGGGCATGCTCCACTATTTGGAAGTGGAATACATTAGTTTTGAGAAAAATCAACAATGTAAGGTCGAAAACACATTGTTGGTCAAAAAGTGATTCTAGCGCTTTGAAAAGCATTTTGCATGCGTAAAAACAAAAAATGTTGATATCTCTGTCAATTTCAATGCAAACGTGTTACTAAGCTTACCAAAGGGTTTATAGGGCCATACTCCACCATTTGGAAGTGGAATACATTAGTTTTGAGCAAAATCAACAATGTAAGGTCAGAAACATATTGTTGGTCAAATAGTGATTCTAGCTCTATGAAAAATATTTTGCATGCGTAAAAATAAAAAATGTTGATATCTCTGTCAATTTCAATGCAAACGTGTTACTAAGCTTACCAAAGGGCTATAGGGCCATACTCCACCATTTGGAAGTGGAATGCATTAGTTTTGAACAAAATCAACAATGTAAGGTTAAAAACACATTGTTGGTCAAAAAGTTATTCTAGCGCTCTGAAAAATATTTGGCACGCATAAAAACAAGAAATTTTGATATTTCTGTTCATTTCAGAAAAACAAGTCAAAAACACATTGTTGGTCATAAAGTGATTCTAGCGCTCTGAAAAGCATTTTGCACGCATAAAAACAAGAAATGTTGATATCTGTCAATTTCAATTTAAACTTGTTACTAAGCTTACCAAAGGGTTATAGGGCCATGCTCCACTATTTGGAAGTGGAAAACATTAGTTTTGAGAAAAATCAACAATGTAAGGTCAAAAACACATTGTTGGTCAAAAAGTGATTCTAGCGCTTTGAAAAGGATTTTGCATGCGTAAAAACAAAAAATGTTGATATCTCTGTCAATTTCAATGCAAACGTGTTACTAAGCTTACCAAAGGGCTATAGGGCCATACTCCACTATTTGGAACTGGAATACATTAGTTTTGAGCAAAATCAACAATGTAAGGTTAAAAACAAATTGTTGGTCAAAAAGTGATTCTGGCGCTCTGAAAAGCATTTGGCACGATAAAAACAAGAAATGTTGATTTTTCTGTTCATTTCAGAAAAACAAGTCAAAAACACATTGTTGGTCAAAAAGTGATTCTAGCGCTCTGAAAAGCATTTTGCACGCATAAAAACAAGAAATGTTGATATCTCTGTCAATTTCAATGCAAACGTGTTACTAAGCTTACCAAAGGGTTTATAGGGCCATACTCCACCATTTGGAAGTGGAATACATTAGTTTTGAGCAAAATCAACAATGTATGGTCAGAAACACATTGTCGGTCAAAAAGTGATTCTAGCGCGGTAACACTTTATAATAAGGTGCCATAATAAATAGCAAACTAGTCATTACCTAACCCTTTGTTAATATTTGTCAATTGTTACTAAAATATCTATTTGGCACAAGTTAATAGTTTTTCCATTATTAATTAAATATTAGTTGTTTGCATACAATCTGTATGTTAATGTTTTAATAAATTGAAAACAATCTATCAACTAATATTGTATTAATATTTATTAATAGTTAACTAAATGTGTTTTTGGCACAAATTAACAGTTATTTCTTACATTATTTAAATGTTAAATGTTTATTTACAAACTATATGTTAATATAAAAGTTAATGACATATTATTATTTAACTAATTGTTATTAAACTGTGCTTCTGCCTATCCCAATATGAACCACTCCTCATCGGACTCTTACAATGAAGTTGGTTAAGCTTAATCAATATATTAGTAATATCTAACTATCAGTATGGGGGACCCTTATAATAAAGTTGGTTAAGCTTAATTAATATATTAGTCATATATAACTATCAGTATGGGGGACCCTTATAATAAAGTTGGTTAATCTTAATTAATATATTAGTAATATATAACTATCAGTATGGGGGACCCTTCTAATAAAGTTGGTTAAGCTTAATTTATATATTAGTAATATATAACTATCAGTATGGGGGACCCTTATAATAAAGTTGGTTAAGCTTAATTTATATATTAGTAATATATAACTATTAGTATGGGGGACCCTTATAATAAAGTTGGTTAAGCTTAATTAATACATTAGTAATATATAACTATTAGTATTGGGGACCCTTATAATAAAGTTGGAATAGTAATTATTAATTATTTACATTTATTTATTATAACATTTATTAACGATAGCAAATATTTTAACTTTCACACTGGAAATGAATGATCTCAGCACACACTGTTGGGAAGGGGGATGAAAATACTTTATTTATAACTCTCTAACAAAGAACTCTCCAATAGCTTTTTTTTTTAAGATTTAATACGTTTCTTAAAGGCACACAAGGCAATGTTTTTAGAGATGGGTGAGAGACGCTCCATTCACCCGGTAATTAGCCATTTAATCATCAGTGACTAAGAAGCTGTTAAATTAACCTAAAAATGTTGCCTGGTGTGCCTTTAATGAAAGACTGTGTATGTGTTTCAGAGATGTTTGTACATCTCTGCTATGTCATGCAAAATCCTACCCAATGGACCACTGTGATACTTTTTTGCAATCCATTCATGCCACTCAATCACATTTAGGTGGTCTGACAACAGTTCTTCTGTCCGGTTGCCCCTTTGTCTCCAGACCTGCTCCTTAACAGTTCGCCAAGCACATTCAATGTGCTGTGTATGGTTTCCTGTAATAGGATCCATATACCACATACTGTGGTTTACAGTCAAGTGTCTGAACCCCAGATCATTAAGTACGCGGTATGACCGCCATTCATCACTAATGATGTAAGAGCCCATTTTTACATGTCGGCATAGCAAAGGGACAAGTTCTTGTCTGGTTCGCCTGTCCACCAGGCGCAGGATTGGTCTCTGACTCTTCCCATCACTTTTCTTCATGCCCAACATGCCAAAAACCCACTTTTTTCTTTTCCATCCCCCAGCCGCTCTGCCTCTCCCATACTGTATTAAAACAAAACAAAAGAGAAAATGATCATGAAGGCAAGCAAGTCACAGCAAAGCATAACACATTCTGTGTATAAGGGATGCATTACACAAGGATACAACAACGTTTTATTGTCACATGCACATAGTTACTGGTGTAAGAAATGCAATGAAATTGAGTTCGTAAAGATGTAAAGTTCATGTTGGACATTGGGGAGGGATTGTTGAGGGATTGTAGGGTCGGCTTGGACATCACAGATAAAGACCTTGCCTCGTAAGTCAATCGGCAATTAATTTGCGAGAACCGGTGCATCGGTTGAACTTGCCCCTGATCTAATGTTAACACTTTCAAAGGGATTAAACATGATGTCACCATGTAATCTGAGGGTCTACCTGTGCCAGTGGTGTGTATAACGAAGTTACAGATCAGCCCTATGCACGAACTCGAGACTCCCAATTATAAAAATACCAGGCATGTGGATTTAACAATGGAGAGTTAGCAGGGGTGTCGGCACTCTCCAAATCAGAGGCTGAACTGCAGGCAGGAGGGGCGGGGGGCTTTCTGGTGATGGGCTCTAGGAGAACGTATGGCCCCCTGTTGGTGCTATTCCCCCATTCATTTCGAATGGAGAAGAAAACGTTTTCGGGGTCAGGCTTTGCTCCAAGGCAGAGGGGAATGTAAAATGAAAAAATATATATATTGTGGCGACCACGGCTGTGGACGCCGTGTTCCGGAGCCGCGGGGGATTCTGGGAATTGGGGTTGTCAGTTGACAAAAGGGGCTTTTGTTAACTTGTTTTGTTGTTAGGATTAAGTGGGTTTAATGGGTTCGGGATGTTATGTGTTTGTGTGTTGTTCTATTAACATGTTCATTGTTCGTGTGTTCATTGTTGTCGACACCGTCACCGAGAGTGACGTGACCATCGTTTCGTGCAGCTGTTCCGTGTTGAAGTCTCGTTCAATAAAAACCAACTCTCGTTGTCGAGCGTTCAATAAAAACTAACTCTCGTTGTCGAGCGTGTCCCCCCCCCCTCAACAAACGTGTCCCCCCCCCCCCCCCTCAACAAACGTGTCCCCCCCCTGCAAACGTGTCCCCCCCCCCCCTCAACAAACGTGTCTCCGCCCCCCCCACCCCCCTCAACTAAGGTGTTCCCCCCCCCCCCTCAACAAACGTGTCTCCCCCCCCCCCTCCCCGGTCAACAACAGTCTACCTCCCCCCCCCCCCTCAACAATCGTGTCCACAATTTGCCGCGAAACCCGTGAAACCCAAACCCCTAAACCCGCCTCCACAGCGGCACGCGTGGATACTGTAGGTATAACACGCTATTTTACGTTGAAATGCTACATATCCAGTGTTCATGGAAACGTACACGTCAACGTTTTTTCTTGGCGACTGGGTTGAATGAGCACATACCACTGACTGAAGTGATCTATGGCTTTTATACAACGGTTACTATTATGGCAAAACGAAAGTCATTGACACACTACATTTAAAAAAATAAACAAGAAAGTCAAAGTAGCTGTTTTATTAAAGAATACAAAAAAGTAGTCCCTCCTGGCTGCCTTCAAAATGCACGACGGTCGCTATGCAACACACTTTAGCGTCCCTCCAAGAGAAGGCTCGGCTAGAGCGGTTCGCCGGCAATTTATCCTCTCGCCGTGTGCCTAAGCTTTCGTTAGTCTCTCCATCGCCTTGCTCACTCCCGGAGTAACAACATTTACACCCTCTCATTCTACATATGTATTACTTTGTAACTGTTTCTACTTCCAGGCGCGAGTGATATGCAAACTTCCAGGCGCGAGTGATATGCAAACTTTCACAAAATGATTGGGCGTCATGACAGTTATGTATACGCTCATTATACAACAGTTATGAACCAATCAGATCGCTGGATTTAGGCCCCCCGTTGTATAATATCATATAAAGAGCTCCGGGAGTCGCAAACGGCAACAATCACTTTCTCCTCCATGCTGCAGTTCACCCCGAACTGCACTGCACTGAGTTGGGCGGTTGAACGCTGATTGGCTGTTACGTTACACATGTCACTCAGTGGCCAGGCTGTTGAACGCCGATTGGCTGTCATCACGCGAATTTCGCGTCAAAGTTCAAATATCTTTAAAGATTGATAGATTGCGGGGAACATAGGATTCTTTTCTGGGAAAAGGGTCCTATGTTCCCCGCTTTTCCCAAAAAGGGTCCTATGCTCCCCGGTATGTATGGCTACAGGGGAACATAGGACCCTTTTTGGGAAAAACGGGGAACATAGAACCCGGGGAACATAGGACCTGGGGAACATAGGGATGACCCCCGGTAATGTAGCATCTCTCAGAAAACTGGTTCCACTGCATCAAGGAAGTAGCCAGAAATAACACGGGGATTGCTACTTGTGGTGTAAGCATGTAGCCATATGACCATACGGGAAAATCCATCGACAGCACCATTAATACATATGGATACAATTTGTATCCGTGAAGCATCCCGTACTGGTTCAACTGCTCCTGCAGGAAGAGAGCCACTTGTAGCAGGTCAGACTGGGCTTTTCTCCTGAACAGTCCCAATGACTTCAGGGGCCGTATTCACAAAGCATTTTATCTTACCGCTAGGAGTGCTCCTAACTCGCGCTAAAACATTTTACGTAGAAGTTTTTTGTTAAAAGTTATTCACAAAGTCGCTGAGACCTACTCTTACTAAGGATAAATCACAAAGAGTGAACTAAGAGTGACGCGCCGTTGCTATGGATTACATCAATTCTCGTGCACGAGTTTAGAAGCTGTCAGTTCGGTGATTGGTTGTTCAGACGAGCCCACTGAATCACCGAAAAACAAGGAAATAGCCCAGGCTAGAAATGAATTCCTATTAAGTAGTTATAGTGCAGTTAGCAGAATGCACGCATGATGACAATTTTGTGCAGACCACGATAATGACGTTGTAGCCTGCACGTTCAAGAGAGAGAGAAAGCAAACAATAAAAATACGTAAAAGAAAATAAATGTTACGAACTACCCAAGTGTTGACTGATTTGTGCCAAGGTGTTTACCTAAAATGTGTTTTCAAAGTGATCCCTAAATGCCTGTCCACTCGGTTCCACACGGCCAAATTCCTTGTAATGTTGATCGCCATCATCATCATCATCATCATCATCGTCGTCTGGCTGTGGAATGTTCCTCCGCTTGCAGAGGTTGTGTAGAATGGCACATACAGTGATTACTGTGCTTGCCCTCTCTGGGGTGAGGCGTATTTCGCCGTGGAGGACATGAAACCGACGTTTCATCTGCCCAATTCCTCTCTCCACAACATTTTGTGTATGTTTGTGTGCTCGCAAAGAGCCAATACGATGTGTTTTACGCATAGGACTAAGCGTAATCTGCGTAATCACTTACATTTAACGGTGCTCCCGGTTGTGGATTGAGGTAGGGTGTCTAGAGCCACGTCTTGCATGGATAGTCACTGTCACCCAGCAAAGTGACACCCAACTGGTACATCTCAAAAAGCTGCCTCAGACCGCTCACCATTAAAATGCGCGAATCATGGGTAGCTGAAGATCCAGGCCACTTTGCAACAACATCCAGTAGGCTATGTTAAAATTTGCATCAAAAACAACCTGCGTGTTGATGGAATGCACTTTCTTCCTATTGACGAACACGTCCTTGTCTTTTGATGGCGCAATTTATTTTTATTTTTATAAGTTATATATATTTTTTTATAACTTTATAACTTTATAACATTTTATTTCGGGACTAATCGGATTATTCCTGTTAGTCGGGGATGTCATTGCATCGCGCATTAACTCCACAATAAGTTGAATACCCTAACATTTCGTCTCGCAGGCATTTTAAGATTCTTTGTGAATAGGTCTTACTGAGTTAGGAGTCCTCTTGAGGACTTTTAAGCTCTCCTAGACTTAGGTGCTACTTTTAGTCCTAAAATACTTTGTGAATTGCTCTTAGTGAAAAAAGTTAGGAGTCCTAAATTTAAGAGTGACACGCCCATTATTTTTAGGAGTTACTCCTAAATTCGCCAGTTAGGACCTACTTTTAGCCCTAAGATCCTTTGTGAATACGGCCCCAGATGTCTGCGCAATGTTGACATACTTATATTAATGCCCTCCTCACTTTTAAGGAACATCCATATTTCCCAATGCCTCAACCCGAGCATGAAATAAAATACGATAGCGTCGGATAGCGTCATCTTTGCCGGCCAATGACTTCAGATGTCTGCGCAATGTTGACATACACTGTAAAAAATATCTACTTGGTTCTACTTAAAATTATAAGTTTCCCAGCTGCCTTAAAATTTCAAGTAAAAACAACTCATTATTTTGAGTCTAGTTAAGCTTTGAATTACCTTCTGTAGGTCAACATGACTGAACAGTTATTGTTGTTTCAACTTTGCTATGCAAGTTCAAAATAAAGTGAACTAACTTATGTGTATTCTGTTTACTTAACCCCATTAGTGGCTTCAACTTGTAATTTAAATTTAAGAATGTGTTTTATTCATCAATATGCATTCCGTACACTTATCCTATTTAGTGGGTTCAACCTTGTAATTTCAATTAAGTAATTTCTTTGAATCAGCATATCAAGTTAAGATTATCTAAAATAATGTCTACAAAATGCTACAAAAACACAAATTTGAGTACAAAAACTTTTTTTTTATTAAAACCAATGTTAAGCCAATAAAAGCTACACAAGCATGTGAATGTACAGTACAACAGTAGTTTCCCACTCTGGGCATTTGCGTGCATGAACGTACACTACAACAGTAGTTTCCCACTCTGGGTGTTGGCGTGCATGAACGTACACTATAACAGTAGTTTCCCACTCTGGGCATTTGCGTGCATGAACGTACACTACAACAGTAGTTTCCCACTCTGGGTGTTGGCGTGCATGAATGTACAGTACAACAGTAGTTTCCCACTCTGGGTGTTGGCGTGCATGAATGTACACTACAACAGTAGTTTCCCACTCTGGGTGTTGGCGTGCATGAACGTACACTACAACAGTAAAACAACAAAAACACAAAATCACGACATTTTTTTTGCATTACCATTCCATTCCCGAGTGGGGCATGCTTTACAGTTTATACCTCAGGAGCTTGTTTCGGACACCGTGGACTCATCTGGTTTGATCTTCATCACTACCCTCTGCAGGAACTCAAAGGAATACTTCATGGCTCGTGGATACTCAAGGTTAACGCAGTAGATGATCCCCAGAAGCATGGTGAAGCTGGATGGCACATCCTTGAAGTTGTGTAGCACAATGTTTTCTTCAACCACAACTGCCACATCGAAGACCTCTGGAAAGGCATCCTGGTTGTCACCTTCATAGCCTATCAGTAGGCCAAGTTGCATCCCCTTCATGGCTGCAGCCAGACTCTCACCATGGGCCTTGAAAAACAGAAAAAAATTGTGGTAATGTTTGGGTCTAGAAGTCTGTTATCATAAACCTTGACATGCTTTCGGACTAATAAGAGTCTCCTTGGGATTTCCGTTGTGAGTGTGCAAGTGCATTCTATGTGCAATGCTGAGAGGTTACTGCTAATCTTCTAATCACCGCTATTCTACCCATCCCTCCTCCTCCCCATCACTACCATTCTGCCCCTCACTCTTCCCCACATCACCACTATTCGGCTGCCACAGGACTTTATCACCCCCCCCATGAGTGGATCTAATACAATCCATGTTAAAGATTGTGTGTATGTGTGCTATTATGCATGACAGAAAAATATCTTACATCACACATCCTAATGATGTCGGATGGGTCTTCGGATAGGTAGTGTGGCAGACCCAGTAGAGCAGCAGTCCTTCTCCTTTTGTTTGTGTTCTAGAAGACAAATATAAGCAGTGATGAGATTTTATTGCAAACATAACACCTGGTGCCCAATTTTAGAATTCTCAGCTCGTCTACTCACATCTTTCTTCACACAGTCTAAAATGGCTTTCAGTGCAGGCTTCTTCCCCGACTTGGTCACAGCTTCGTACACTTCAAGCAGTCTTGGTACCAGGTCATCAAGTCCGTTGAGGAATGACTCAAGAAGGTCTGTGTTTACGATTCTTTTGAACTCCGCCCGAACCTGAGGAGACAAAAAAAAGACAAAAAGGTTAAGAGCTTCGAGAACAGATATACAAAGCATAGAATCACCATTTGGTAAGCTAAGGTTGTCTTGTCAAAGGCTTTCATCCACTCAGTTATACTAACTGCAAGACTCAATGCAAAAATGTAATCCAGCTCTTCCTGGAGGGAAGCTCACACATTGATTTCCGGTCAAACATATTTGGATTAAGTGACTAATCTCAGGCTGAGTAGTTTATTGTGATACCTGTCTCTCACAGAACATGGCCGGCCATCAGGTCATGACATCCCCGATGAGAGGTTGATCCCCTACGATCTCCTTTCTGCACTTGGAGAATGTGGCAGACATCAGCTCCTCTATCTGTTGATGATCCAGGTCCTTTTTCAGCATTTCCACCTGGATTGGATTGCACAAGCACAAGGACACATACTAAGACAAAATAGTAGGCTTCACAAACACAAAACCAAAGTGTAGGTATGATGTGTATGCGTGTATATGATGTACCTCAATCATCCTCCGCTTCCCTTCCATGTCTTCAGCACTCAGTCCTTCAGGGGGATCTGGACAGTAGTGGACCTCGCCCTTCTTTGACTTCTTCACACGTGATCCCTTGGCATCTTCTCCTATTCTTTTGTTGACTCTCACCTCTGGGCATCCAGCTGCACTTAACTTCTGCCGATAGTTTCCGAGCTTAAACTTCAGGCTGTGGAACCAGCCGTACCAACCCTTTCCAGAACCTGGCTCTTTGAGATGTTGGGAAAAATAACCTGATGAGCACATCACATGGCAGGCACATTAATATATAGTCGACTCTTGCTCTAAACCCAACGAACACATAACACAAACATGATAATATAGTCAGGTCAAGGCCAGAGCCGAAGGCCCCATTTCCCAGGCAAATGATAGACACTCAGACAAGGCACCAGCCATCCTCAAGAACGGGAGAGCCACATTAATTTATCACACAGGAGACACCTCGAAGCTCTCCCCCACTAGAAGGAACACATGCAGATACTAGGGGCCTGAGAGCCACATTAAATTATCACACACAAGACACTTCGGGGGGGGGCACTCCCCCGTTTTAATTTATCACACCGGAGACACGAGGAGCTCTCCCCCGTTAGGAGGCATAGACCAGGGGCCTGGGAGCCAAGGTCCAGCGAAAACACACAGAACCACACACATCTCAAACGCACACACCTCATCGAGAGGAGGATACAGCTTAAGACTGTATCACACAGGGACTCTTGATCTTCTTCTGAAGCAGACCTTCCACGGAGGCGAAGCTCCGGACGAACCATCAGCGCTGATTAGGGACTTAGACATATTCGATCTCTCACGCTTTATGACTCTGTACAACCGTTGCCACTTTACTTAATAAATCCAAGGTCCTCGTGCCGACAGACTTTATTACCTCTCCGTCTCATTTCATCTGGTCCAGTAACTAGACAGACCGTTTTTCCCCTCAGAGACTGGGATGCTTCTCCACAAGCGCTTTTGCAACATTCTCGTAGTGTTGCCTCTCAGGATAAGGACTAATCTTTGACATGCTGTCTGCAAGTGTGTCCAGGATATCGGTTTTCATACCTTTAGGAATCACCATCACAGATCCATCTTTTGCATACTTTCTATTTGCTTCTTGCAGCGTGAGTTCAACGTCATGTGAGAACTGTGGAATCGGGAAGGGTTCAGGTCATTGCTGGGAGTCAGATTCCCCACTACTGAGAGATGGAAGGCTGGCTGTATCCAATGTGGAAACTGAGAGAGCTGCATCAGCTGTGAACAACACTTTCAATGTTGCTCGTTCCTCAGGAAGGTCTCGGATGTCGGTCAGGTTGGTCAGCTGATCCTTGAACGCAGGGTCCTCAAATTGTAAAATAAATCCACCTCTCAGGTAAAGGTTTGCACGCAACACCTCGCACAGTTCCTCAACACTCTGGGGGGTGTTTTCGATGGAAAGGCGTCTGATATCCGTTTCACAGAAGACAACTCGCAGCAGCATCGTGGATCACTTCAACCTGAAATTGGAGAAGGAAAAAGGTTTCATCCCCTGTATACATACAAAAATAATGGTTACTCCTAGAAAGATTTGTAAAACACAAGAGGGTTAATTATTTTGGATCAGGCTGTTAGATGTTATTTTGCAGGACATCCAACACCTGGATTGCTGCTAGAGAGATTTGGAAACATTGCAAGAGGGTTAATTATGCAGGATAACAGTGACGACTTGTCGGACAACAGATACCCCCACACTCAAACTTACCGCAGCCTTAATTCAAGAAAGCAAGAAAGTTCTGGGAGTGGCTAACAGGCGCCCCTGGATGAAGTATGACACAAGTGGCATGTAGTCATTGAGATCCTCTGGTTTCACCAAGAGACACTCAGCAGGGCTTTTTTTCACAAGATGGTAACTCCTCAAATGCTCCACGTAGAAAGTCGTAAAACGCTCAATGAAGAAACAAACATGACCAGCCAGCACAATGCATGTTTCCAAAATCCTTCCGAAGTCTGGTAGTCCACTTGTACTTCCAACAGAGAGTATCATTCCCTTTGAATACTGCGTTCCATTTAAGAAGATACTAGGGGTCAGTCCAACTGTGTCAACATCACTGAATCTATTCAAGATTGCTAGTCTAACACCACCATCTAAGACTTCCAGGCAGACATCAGTCACTTTTGCCGTCTCAATCTCAGGCTTGAAAATGCTAGGCATTTCAAGATAATATGCAAGCATAAGTTGGTGTCTTGAGGCCAGGGTAAGCAGAATGTTTTTAAAGTTATTGGCATCACGCACTACCTTTTTAAAGAAAGAATGTTTAGCCTCAAACCTGATTGTCCAACACTCTATTAAGGGTCCAAACTTTTGAATTAGGCATGGATAATGCTCAATGAAGTGATGTTTGGGGCGTAACTTGTAATCTGGGAAAACTGTCAGTAGTAACTGTCTATGATCCGATATTTTGGACTGCAAATAACAAAGTGAGTCTAAAGTGTAAGATGGAGTTACCAAGAGCTCAACCAAGTCTTTCAGTTCAAGGACTATTTCCCATGTTTGATCTCCTTCTGGAACACGGTGGCCGATGATAAGGGGAAGGAAACGCACAAGACTCCAATTTTCGTGGCCATTACCACCTACAGTTCCAGTCTTTCGAAAAGTTGAAGGAATTTTCTGGGGACAGTTCGTCTTATCAGAGAATTTAAAAGGAAAGCTCTGTATTTCACTATTGAGCTCTTCTAATGTGAAATACTTCTTTGAAATCAAATCTGCAAGGCACAGACTTAGTTCTACAGGTACAATCCCTTCCAACACATCATGCAAGAAATCAGGTGGAAAGCCTGTGCATGTGTGAAATCCTGTCAGGCTGTTGAGAGGGCAGTCTCGTTTCACACCATCAACAGATGCAACGTCACTCTGCTTCAACACATTTACAGCTTCATCAAATGACTCTGGTGACCTTAAAACAAAGTTCCCAGTTCTAACATCACACGTCTGTATGTCTTTACGACTAACTAGACAAAACCTACAAAACTTCAACATTGAACGACTCTTGGAAACCACCGAAGGAATGTGCAGCTAAGTTGTCAGCAGCAACAAACAAGATGGTGCCTTTAACATTACACCCTAGTTTGTCTACAAACACACCAACTGTTTCAAGACATTTAATATCGTCAATCAGTGGCTTCAAAACACTATCATAACCATAAATCCTGACATGCTCAACCTTGCACAGTAAAGCAAGGTAGATTGATGACAATGCTGACTTGTACCTAGAGGGTAAATTCCCAATAGCCCAATACACACCACAGACTTTATGTTTCTTTTTTGATGTGCCCAACGGATTGCAGATTTCAAAGTCGTCAATATACAAAGTAATAGCTACACTTAGTTCTTGACCTGAGAGAATTCCATTCGATTTATAGAAGTCACCATCCAGAAAAGACTTGTAGTGGCCAGACTGTTCAACTGGTTTGTTTTTTGCTAATGCTTGCAGTACCTCTTCTCTTTTAAGAAGATTGGAAAGTAACTTTAGAATAGGGATATAGATAACAGTATGAGACTTTTCTTGTCTGTTCAAAAGATATTCGACATGCTCAATGACACTAAAGTTCTTTTTGTAATATGACTGTCTTTTGTAGTCGGTGCCTAAAGATCCTTCCCTTTAAAGCAAATTAAGTGGGTTAGCACTTTGAAATGCTTCAGTCAACGATGTCAAACATTCCTCAGATGAGTAATTATGCTCCTTCAAAACATTCTCAATTGACTCCCTAGTTATTTGTCCAGCACGTTCTCCAATATCAAACAAATCATCCACAAGTTCTTGAATCGCAGACTTTGACACATGAAGGACGGCTTGCAGTCGAAGGAAAAGGGATGCAATTCGGCGCTCAACTGACTTCCGTGTAGGCTGAGAGTCAGGTTCAGTCACTGAAACATCTGGTGACTCTAAATCAAAGTTATCCTCTTCATCATTGACAGAATCTTGACTGAGACAATGAAGAATAAGTTCAGGTTTGAAATGATTGAATGTAGAAGCCTGATGATGCCGGCTTCTGTAAGCAGTAAAAGTTGAGGCTACTCTAGATTTAAAAGAGCACCCCACAAACGGGCAATTCACAGTCTCTCTATTTATCAAATGTCTCTTTAAATGAAGAAAATAATGTTTGATGTTGCTTGGCGCTGAAAAACGACAAAGTTCACATCGAAGTTTAGCAATGGGACTCGTTCCTTGTTTGTGGCACTTCAAATGTTGTACAAGTTCCACATGGGATTGAAAGACAGTAAAACAATTAGGGTAAATACAACTAAAACCAGTTATTCCACGTCCGTGCTTGTCCTTGTAATGATTTACTATAGCCTTTTGCTTGTATGAGGCAAAATTGCAAAACGTACAAGTCCAATTCATCTAACGTGTAGCTAAGCCTGGTAATTCACAAAGCACCTGAAACACACAAAACAGAAGAAACACTTTAAGTGATGTGAATTGCAAAAGTGAACAAGAGCACATTTCTAGTTAAGTATAACTAACAAATTGGATTTATGAATTGCTTCACTTCATTATTTTGAATAATTAAGCTTTGGATTGTTCTTTGTAATGTAGTGTCACCATGACATGATTCATTGCTATGCAAGTTCAAAATACAGTGAACTTATTAACATGTGTTCTGTTCACTAGTGCTGCCGCGATTAGTTGACGGCAATTTTTTTGTCAACGAGTCGTTTTTACTATTGACCGCCTATTTATTTTTGTTCTCCCGTCTCAAACGACTCACTGTAATTCACCTCCTCACAAATATGTGCCTCTGCGCACCCTTCTGGTTAATCGGCTATCCTCTTTCTTCCCCCTCCCCCCGCCTTCACTGCTTTGATATGACGCACGTGCGTGTGTGGCGAGCGTATGCGATTTCAAAGTAACAAACCAACTCAAAGCCGATGCATGCATCCAAAACTATTCGTTCAAAACCAAATAAACAAATTAAAAACCGCATCGCTTATTCGCTTAAAATACTTATTTTCAAAACTTGGGAATTAATATGGCACGGTACCGAGCGCTTGAAAACAATGTTGGCGTCTCATGTGGCTGCCTTGCACACCTGCGTTATATTACGTATTAAAAAATATACTATATATGTATATATACACTATAATTAGGCGTTTAGATTAGTCGATAGTGGCCGCAGTACTATTCACCAGTCCTTGTTAGTGGTTTCAGCAGTTATTTTCATCAAAGAATGTCTTTAAAGTAGTTTTTCTTGTTTAGACAATCTAAAATATTTCAGTTCTCATTTAATTCATTCATTTTAAAACAATCACACACGACAAGTGGGTCTATCTGGCTATCCGTGTAGCTAATGCGATCGATGTTCAGTAAAACAAACAGTAATGAACTTGCACAACCAAGCTACGAACAATGGACTGCTAACGTTAGCTAGCGGCCACGCCGCCAGCTAACGTTAGCTAGCGGCCACGCCGCCATGATCGACAGGCAGCTAACATTACTCAGGGCCGAAGGGCAAGTGCATAGACAGTAGAAGGGCAAGTGCACATGTCTGCCTTGCTAGCGTTAGCTATGTTAGCTAACAAGGTAACGTTAGCCAGCCAACTCGGAATGTGTCTCGCTAAAATGATATCACAAGTATTGCACATATCGAACGATAGCTAACGTTTGCTTCATCGACGCACATTCTAAATATCAAAAAAAAAACACGAACACTTACCAAAAGCCGTCTCGACTGCTTGCAGGTGGCTGGCGCCAACCTCAAATTCAATCTCAACGTCTCGAGGCTGGACTCGCACATGCGCAAAGAGCTGTCCTACGCACACGCCAGTTGCACCCCACTCAATTTAAAATGGCAAGTTCATTCAAGCACCAGGAATTTGTGATTCATTGAAGTAACTTATGAACCTAAATTGGAAGATTGAAAACTCATACATTTGAATTGAAATGTCATAAAACATTATTTTAAGTTAGAGTTGTTGAAATAAATAAGTTATCATAACTTATTGATACTGCTTGAGCTGCTCCCCCCGTGACCCGACCCTGGATAAGCGGTCGAAAATGAGATGAGATGAGAACTTATTGATCAGATCATTTTTTACAGTGTACTTATATTAATGCCCTCCTCACTTTTAAGGAGAATCAATAATTCCCAATGCCTCAACCCGAGCAGGAAATAAAATACGATAGCGTCGGATAGCGTCATCTTTGCCGGCCTGCAGCTAGCCAGCAACGTTATTGATGAATGAGAGGCGTGATCCTTTTCTCGTAAACGAGATCCTTATGTCGTAAATATATGATATCTTATCTCGTAATTACGAGATCCTTATCTCATAATTACGAGATCCTGAGTGTGCTAACGGCTACATTAGCTGTGAAACTTTTTTTTATTTGGTGAATGCTCAGCGCCACCGTAGATTTCAATACAGATGTGGGGTAAAAGTTAAGGTTAAGCCAGTATGCTAACACGAACGTGAAGCTTTCCCTCAAACTTAAAAACGTATCTAAGTAATACTTATAGATAGCTTTCAGTTGTCCCCCTACCACTCTAAATGTAAAACTGACATTAACAAATATGCAATAATACCATAACAGTCAGACAAATACTTGTATGTGTTTTTTTCATTCATATTTACCATTCAATATTGAAATCTCTGCTGTCGTCCCATAGAATAACATTGACTGCGCGGCCTGTTTGGAACTATTGAGGCTTACATAAACCACGTGACCACCACGTGACCACCCTGTCGGCGAGATCATAGCGTGTCGCAACCATAGTATAAGATGTCTATGGGCTTACATGAACCACGTGACGTGACCACCCTGCAGGCAAGATCAGAGATTGTCGCAACTCTGGCTCTGGGGCCATGGTAGGGTCGTAGCCACGCCCACTTTGGTTTCCGCGGGAAACTGAGACTTTACTATTCTGAAAGTAGGGGGACGGGAAAATATAAACAGTAGGATAGTCTATATTAGGTGAAGGCACACAGCCTGCTCGTTAGAAATACTAATCGAAACGTATAAATATATTTTATGAACGTAAATATGCATATTAAATGCATCCAGTTGAACTGACTGAATGCAAGAGCAAAAATCCATAGCGTGCTACACCCCTCCTCCCAGCCGTGGACTGTGACTTGGGCTGTTCATTAAACCCTTCGTAGCCCATTCATTTTCAACAAACACGGGGAACTTTATTTGATCCGTTAAGACCAACGCCAATGCAACAATGACTTTAACGTCAGAGGTAAGTGTTCAAGTATAATCGAAAACGTCTCAAATCTCCCCTTCATGGTTGTGCTGAACTATTGGCATGAATTGTCAAATTTCCCAATATAGCTAACCTATTCAAAGTGGTTCGGCTAACGTAAGCTAAATTGTTGCAACTTTTCTGTCCATAATGATTGCCGATGTGTGTCAAATGACGAATTAGAATTTCTACTCTGACGATGAGCAATTGGCTGGGTCCAGTGAGATGTCTTTGTTACCTGCGCCCCATCTTGATACAACTAGGTCCATAAAGGCTCTCTTGTTTCGCACTACCGATGCACTCGCTCTGACATTTCATTACTTGCTGCAGAAATGGAATGAAAATAGTGTCTCTGATGCTGGTGTTATCTCCCGCTTTTGAGAACATGTTATCCAAGAAAATGTTTCTGAATCTGAAACCAATCAAGTTTTCAAGTCAAATCAAGTCTTCAACCACATGTATACATTATTCATTCAAAATAGACTGTGTCTCTGACTTTTCCGTGCCACCATGAGTAGTAGTAGTAGTAGGGTTGATGATAGCAATGCAATGCAAAAGGCCAATGTTATGTCTCTCGTGTCTTCAGACGTGTTACAAGTCAAAGTTCATCACTGCGGAGCTGGCGCGTCTGTTCAGCCAGTCAGACGACGAAGAGGATTTTGAAGGGTTCAGTGAAGAGGAAGAGGTGGAGGAGAGCGAACGGCTCACCAAACCCTCAAAGCATAAGGTAGGAGTGGATCAACGCGTTTCCCACTTTGTCAATAGGAACAGGTTATCTAGCAGTATCACAGTGTGTGTTTGTTGGTAATTTCTAGATTGTTGAGTCAGAAGGCAGCGACATAGACACAGGCTTCTACTCTGATGACGAGGCCGCCCAACCAAGGAGAAGTCTCTGTGTGGCTTTGAAGTATGTGTCTTTCTGTCTCTATTTAATATCCGTGACAAACGTGTGTGTGTGTGTGTGTGTCAACCTATAGTTCCACATGTCCAAAACATAACTCATAATTTCTCCAGGTTCCCTTCAAAGAAAGCCCCCACACCCAAACAGGAGCTCCCTGAGAAGAAGATGAAGGCCAAGGAGCTGGGGGCGGTGGCAGCACCTCCTCTCAGGAGAGCTAGTGTAAGGAATAAACTGAAGGAGGTGGTGGTGGTGGTGGCGGCAGCAGCCCCCCCCCCCTCCTCTCGCAGGTGGGCCAGAGAGAGGAAGAAAGAGGAGGAGGTGAAGTTGGATGAGGACGACGACGACAGAAAAGAGGAGGACCTGTGTCTGAGCTTAAAGAAACGGGACAAGAACATCATGGAGAACAAAGCCATGGTATGTATCCCAAAGGAATTGATTTGTTCTCTGTTGTACCGAAAATCGATTGGTAATGTGTATGAATACCTCAGTTTACCGAAGACCAGGGAAATCATTGCAGAAGATTCAACCCTAAGGCCATTTGTCCAATTCCCCCTGGGTTGTGTCACAGTTGCTAAGATAACACACCCTGGTTCAAGGTTGATTTGCTCTCTCCCTCGTCTATGCTGCTTTATATACACGGTTTGGGCAGTTGTAGAATGAGATATTTTTCAGTTTGTTGTACACTGCCACACTAGTCTACACAAAGGCTTTCAACGTGGTACCCTTCGTTCGGGATTCTCTAACTGCGGCTCCAGACCGGATGGTGACTGTGGCCCTCTGTATGTCCTTACTGTCCCTTTTTTAGCTCGCCCAGCTGTTTGCCGAACTGAGCACCATCGCCGAACTGACATCACTCGACACTCCGCAGGTGAGCGTTGCCAGGCAACACCGCAACCACCGTTCCACGACGGTGGGTAACGGATGGGAACCGTTAATGGGGTCGCTACGGAGATGCCCCTCGCATGGATCTGTGACTCATTGAGCCCCCACGTTGGTGACCATTGTTTGGTTGACATTGTTCCATCTCCCTCAGAGGAGGAAGAGCGCCACGGGCCAGACAGCCAGCCCCCGCAAGCGCAGGTTGGAGTCCCAGGCCGGCTCGGAGAGACGCAACCCGGCCCGCAAGGCCCGCCCACGAGAGCACTTTGGGGTGGAGGAGAAGCCTGAGTCCCCCAGGGGAGGTGGGCACGGCCCCAGGACCGTAGACATCAGGAGACTGGTGGAGGTGTGTGTGTGTGTGTGTGTGTGTGTGTGTGTGTGTGTGTGTGTGTGTGTGTGTGTGTGTGTGTGTGTGTGTGTGTGTGTGTGTGTGTGTGTGTGTGTGGTATCTGCTAAATAGGGCTGTAACGATACGCGTATCAAAACCGAAATCGCGATACTCAAAGCCACGAACCTGTCTCGCGGTGTGAGAAGGCAGAAGCGCGATACGCCCTTTCTAACTCTCCGGTCAGATTGAAATTTGCTAATAATTTGTCTACTGTGTCTGCTGACACCGCCCCCTCTTATCGATGCCGTAAGTATGCGACGAGATGCCCTCTCTGTGATGACAGCTCTCCGTGGCTACGGAGGATTGCATTTCTCCACAGCCGTCGAAGTCCTCATATGCGATATGGACGACATTTATCCAGAGTGGGCCAAGCGCGAAAGAAATTGCCTGTGTGATCCCTGTCTCTATTGTTTTGTGTGATTTGACCAGCAGTTTGTCTGCTTATGGTCGGAATGAAGCGGCCACCGATTATTGACAGGATGGATACTTTATTCTACCGGAAGCGTTCGCCTTTTCACTAGACACACGCTACCGCTCGCTCTCCTCGCTCGCTCGCTCACGTCACTCACACACACACGCATACGCACACTGCCATTCTCGCTCCCACACATACGCTACTCGTAACACATGCCTCGTTATTGCAACGTTCATGTTGGGCGTTCAAGTTTTTTTCCATCTATTGAAAGTTAGGCTATTAAACATGTTGCATTCTATACGGCCTGATTATGTCATTATTTAAACTACATAGCCTAATAAGAAGCGCTAATAGGATATTTGACTAAACTAACCAAACTAGTTCAGGGTTTTTGCCTACCTGCAAGCATCCTCCAACTGCAATCTTTGGTTATTTATTTAGCTATACTTTAATATTCTTTCTGTTCAAATCTGTTCAGTGTTCCAAATTATTTCTTATTAAATGTTACATTAAGTTAATTGTTATATAAGTGTTGTTGAAATAAAATGCTTTTTAAATTTAAAAAAATCGTGGGATGTATCGAACCGTGGGTCGAAAATCGTGATACAAACCGAATCGTGAGTGGGTGTATCGTTACAGCCCTACTGCTAAATGATCAGGGCGAAGAGGAGAATAGGCATGAGAAATATACAGAGTCATGGCGCTGGCTGTTGCTGAGCCGTTATGGGCTCAGGGAGCTGCAAGGCCCTTTGGATACAAGCGCCCCCCAGATGGCCTGTGTATGTATGGCGTGAAGTGCGACCTGAGGGGGGTTTGCTTCAGGTCAATGAGGACGGCGTGAAGATCGCCAAGAAAAGGCGGGTGAGCGGAGGCTACAAGAGGGGGCGATACATGGTGCGCTCCGTGGACGAGATCACCCCGGAGGACCTGAACAACATCGCCTTCCGAGCAAAAGACAAGATCTGGGACAAGGACCGCGTGAGTCGCTGCTGCAACAACCACCCTGGTCCTTTTTAATGTTTTAATGTTGTATCCTGCTTGGGTTTCAAAGTAAAAGTCCCCGCATAGATTTCTTGTGCATTATTGACCAAGCGATATGCTTACCAATATGTGGACTTGTGGAGGGGGGATGGACTTGTATTTTATTGGATCAGCTGGTGACAGTGTTTCTGTGTGCCACCTTGTGGTGGAAGGCCTGGCTGATCAGAGTCTGTCTCGGGTTTGTGTGGTATCCAGGGCAGTTCCTGTCACCAGTGTCGACAGAAGACCCTGGACACTAAGACGGTGTGTCGTAGCGGGTCCTGCGTGGGGGTCAAAGGTCATTTCTGTGGGCCATGTCTGAAGAACCGCTACGGCGAGGACATCCGCGAGGTCCTGCTGGACCCGGTCAGTAAAACACCTGCACACCCTTCATGATCGACTACTGGGTATCTACTGAGCGTTTGGACTGGAGCCGAGTGGTTTCAGGGCTGGCAAGGGCCTTTCCCTTAACTCACAAATGACCAAAGGTAGTATTTTAAAGGCACAAAATAAACAAATAAACAAATCAGTGTTGGCCCTTCGAAGCATTTGGATTAATATGGTTTAAAATGTTTTGTTTTTAGAATAAACTCGGTGTTTCCCATACATAGACCAATGTGTGGCGCAGCGCCACAGAATCAGAGCGCAAATATTGATTTGTCTCTTTTTTTTTTTTTTAAATATAAATATCGTTCCATTCATTCATCTCCGCATAGCACTCTTTCTCCCTGTCATTCTTGTTCACACAAGCACACAGAGACAAGCGTGCATAAATGCCAATGGTGCGCGGGTACACTACCACTTATTGGATAAACCTGCGTATCGTACATGTACAGGCACTGACGGCAGATTCGCCCGCTCCTCCTCTCAATGCGCTCTCAACGCGTGTTGATCAGCAGAGAAATAGTCCGCCAAAGACGTTGACGTCGCTTAGCAACTGAAGACACTGGGGTTGACAAGTTACCAGTACTTGCAGAGTGATTATGAAGACGTCATTAGAGGAAAAAAATCCTTTGTTTTCCTTGACAGCAGTCAATTATACTCATGATTATACTTAGCAATGGTGAATTATCAAATATAATTCACTGCCGGTAGTTGTGAAGAGCCAATGCAAGTGAACGCAGCATTCCATGGCATTGAGAAGACCCGTGTAATAATTGCGTTTAATGTGAAATGCGGTTATAGTTTATATATATTACGGTGTTAGACCCCCAAGCCGTTCTGCTGGCAATTTTAATTCGCTCTGCAGCAGAGGCTGGAGATCGGGAAGATCAGGAGGTTTCCCAGTGGGCTGGTCCACTTTGAAATGTATTTTGTGCGCGATTGCTCGATTACGCGAATGAGCAATCGCGAAATGCCCCCCTCCACGGCTGGACTCCTTGTCCAACCCCGACTGATGGTCCATTATGTTAACAATCCGTAGCCAAACTTTTTCTCCATTAATTTTTAATTTAAACAATGCCTATGATACTGTTTATAGCTAATGGTTTTAATTCATGAAGCACAAATAATTTCAACTACCGGTAACAGAATATTAACTGATGGGCTCTCGCTCTTAATTTCTGCACTTCAGCCAGACCTTCAACAAATGATGCGACCCAACAAACGGATGTCCAATGGGCACCATTACTGCCATTTCTAGACTCACAAGGCACAGCAATCATACCCATTCATTTTTAGAAATGACTTGTCTGTCGGATCAAAACCTGCCCATACAAGATAAATGTTTCTGATTGGGAAAGGCCTGCTGGAAATCTGTCTTCAACGGGAGTGGTGTCTGAGCTCAGACGTCCAGTTCCCAGGCTTATGATGGCCTATTGAAATCCACGGTACCTGACATGATGCAGACCTCTACCTGTTCCCTTCTCTCTCAGACCTGGGCCTGCCCGCTGTGCCGTGGCGTGTGCAACTGCAGCCTGTGTCGCAAGAGGGAGGGTCGCTGTGCCACGGGCATCCTGGTCGGGCTGGCCCGCTACAACGGCCACGACAATGTCCACCAGTACCTGGAGAGGTAGGGACTCTGACCCATTAAAAAGAAAAAAGAAAGTGTGTCTTTGAGGGAGAACCTTGGTAGTTTCTGTAGCCGGAGGAGACAATGACACACAGGACAGAATCCTGAGGGAGGAATCAGACACGCATGATCTCCAGGTTTCCCCACAAGTGCAAGCAGAAGAAACATGGCCTGGAGTTGACTTTTCATGTGTCCCACAGCATTCAGAAGGAGCTGCAGTAGAGGGAGGAGGATCCCCCCCCCCCACTGGATACTGGAACCAACCCTGACAGACGGACCGTTCTTGACGGTTATTATTTTTTCTTGTTATATGCACAAGTTAAGTGCTGTTATGTCAACATGTTGGTGAATGTAATTTGCTACATGCCTACACTGTAAATGTGTTATTACTGTAAGAAGAGCAGGGATTGTTGTGTAACTCTTTTAACTTGACTAAGTTGTACTTTTGTCCCTTCTATGGTAGTTTTTTTTAGTTTTAAATGATGCAACTGGCTTTACTCTGTTCAAGCTGTTTTATACTGAATACACTTTAAGGTTTTAATAAAGGATAGCATAGAAAAATGAAGTATTGGACTATTGTATCAATGGAACGATTTCATCACATTGTCTTGTCTTTTAGTTTAATGTTAACTTGATGAAAGGCAAATGGTAACTAATAATCCCTTGACATTCTGCTAATGGGCATACTTGGTTAACAGTGAAACCAAAATGTGTTTCTTTGCTAGAATGTCATGAGCTGGCCCAAGGCTCTTCCTTCCCAAAAACAAGCCATTAATTTACACATGGTTGGTTAGCTTTGTCTATCAAATAGAATTGGATGTAATGCCACTATTTACCAACAGGGGTTGCTCTTACCATTGACATCAGTGCTTCACGGTTCAGATCAGAAAACTATCATGCAGAAAGCAATTTATTTCTGTGCTGGGTGCCCTGCTGAAGTAGGGTCACGCTAGTAAATGCATGAGTATATGCATCAAATTGAACACAAACGGCAAGCCAATAAAAAAAATAACAACATGAGATTTGGAAGCATATCCACATAAGGAATGTAGATACTCTGGGGGGACCGCCTCTGTAGGACACGGCTAGGTCCGCTCATTACCGTGACCAAGGAGCTGGGAGAAGTACTTGTGTTTGTACATCACAATACGACAAGAATGTCTCTTACCAGAGGCTCTGTGCTGTTGCTGGAGACCAGGGGGTCAGAAGGTGGTCCACTGTCAGATGGCTCAGCATGGGGTTCACTTCATTCCCATGGAATATGTTTGAGAGTTTGTGCATACTGAGAACATCAGGGGAATGTTGTACATTTTTTACTTTTTTTTTGTGAAGCGTTCATCTTTGTGAAGCTGACGGCCTGAGTCACGCTCAGAAGACGTGTGGATGTTGAAAAGACACTGAAACACACTTAATATCTTTGAACACACTTTTATGTCAATCTTAGATTTAATCTGATATGATAGATTTAGGGATTTATTAGCAGGCTTATTCTCTTTAATGATTCCAATGTGGTTTATCCAAGCCTAAATCATGTGTCCAGTGCCGTTCCTCAGGGTCTGGTTGAGGTATGACCTTCTTCTACATCCTTGATGAGTTCCTACTTGTGATCTCTGACGATCATTCATTTAAGGTTTTGTCCAACCTTATCAATATCTCCACAGATGAGTTTGAACCCCTTTGCTCAAGGCGTCTGGAGCGCCTTTTCTAGGGGACCCTTTTACTCATGCCTGCTCACAGCCTAAACGATGTGAAACCGCCTCTTTAAATTATAATATACTGTGATATTCTACATTTCCAAGTTAATATTTTTCAATAAGAAAAAGTCTTGCCAGGAGTAAGTAAATTGTCCTGAATCCTCGAACAGCATCACTGTTGTCTTGTTTGCACATCTGAACGGGGGGCAGGTGACCAGAAGAACCTTTCAATAAAAAGACCCACACAGCCCTCCGGTTCCGGCCGCTGCAGATGCACCGTCATCCCTATTATCCGAAGACTGAGAGATTATAGGCTATTAGAGGGCCGATGGGCGTGAGAACGACAGGAGACAGGAGGTGAAAGCGAGGGAGTCCATATATGGACAAAGACATTAGACGGGACACTACGGACAGCACTGCTGGATTTGGGTTTCTGAGATTATTGAGATGATCAGTCAATTATTTAATTTCAATGATTCAATCTAAGCGATTTTGGTAACAACATTAATAATAAATGTATTCATGATCCAAGCACATATTACAGAAATACAGAAAGGGCAGTTTTAGTCACTTTATTGTCAAGTGTTATGCAGGCAACGTTTTTTTCTATTTTCTGACTTGTATCTGTTTTTATTCATTGACAAACACATCTGTACAAACTGATTTTTAAAAATATCAATAAACCAAAGCCTTTAAGGCTAATCTGGCAAAAAACCATTATCAAATGTCATGGAGATAAACATTTTAGAAAAAGATTTACAAATGAGATGTCACTATAAAATAGAAACAAACAAAAAAATAAATGAAACAAGTCAACACTAAACATTACAAAAAAGACGTCTACTTTTTTTAAACAATATTTTTTGCGTTCTTATTTATTTCTCAAAAAACACATGGCGCACAGAGAAGAATAAATGGTCAGTCGTTATTTAAAAAAAGAAAAGCAGCACTACCGCAAAAATCAAAACAAATGAACAACCAACTGAAACATGCCGTACACACACCTTAGATCCAACGAGCACAAATACAACTCCAGCAAAAAGGCAAAGATACCAACCAAAGAACAATAATAAGAAACATATTCTGGGCTCTGTTCATAAAGTAGCAGATGGTTTTTTTTAATTCTTTTTTGGGGTGGTGCTGAAAGGGGAGGAAATAAAATTAAATAGATACGATTATCTTAATCAAAAATTTGTCACGCACGGAACTAACATGGAGCAACATCACCAGAAAAAACGCATCATAACATCCAAGTCGCTAAACAGGAACAAGCCCCTCCCCCATCCCCCAGACATGTCTCCATCCATCTGCCTTTCTTTCCCCAGGTTCTCCTCCTTCCTCTGCTCCAATCGCTCTTCAGAGGCAGAACCCCACAGCACCAAGTAGAATCCCCGGGTGGGTGTGTTCCCTTACCCTGAGTGTTGCTCAGGTGGGGCTACATGTGTGTCTGACAGCCTCGGAGACTACTGAACATAACATACCACCATTGTGCCATTTCATCATCACTCGCTGTCTTGCACACGCGCACACACACACACACACAACCACACGCACACACACAACCAAGGTCTCCCTAGATGTTTGCAAACAACCTCAAAGTCCACTTTCCGCAGTAATACAGCTTGTGTTAAGGCATTGTCGTACTTTAGTCACACAAGTGGCCGAAGATGCAAGCAGAGAGGGAGCGTGTGCGTGCGTGCACACGCACACACACACACACACACACACACACACACACACTAAAATAACCCATTTTTTTCGCAGAGGTGAAATCGGAATGGAAACCATTATTCGTTATCTACCAAACGCCATGCAGCTATCATCTCTCACGTAAAAACCCACTTGCATAAACTCTTTGCGAATGTACAGCCGTATAGACATTCTACCTCTGTTCAAAACCCACCAAAAAAAGGCTCAGGTGTTTAAAGTCCCAACCCCAACCCACCCACACAAAACGACAGCAATGGTGTCGCACACTGCGTGTTCGCCTGGGTGGGTGGACTTGTTCTGTATTCAGAAAAAAAAAAAAAAGCATACCCCCCCACCCTAGGCAATGTAAACATAATTTCGTTAGGATTGTCGTTAATAGTATTGCCTTCACTACACAAACCAAGTTGTAGAAAGCTAGATTGTTTTTCTCTTCTGTATAGAAACATCGTCATTGAACGGCCAAGCAGCAGGCCTTCATAGGAATGCATTATTATTTTATAAATCTTATCTTTTAATCTGTGCTTTTTTCATCGCTAGACTTTTTTTTTTTTTTTTGACCTATGCCCTCTTCTGATTTCTTTGCTTGAATAACAGTTTATCAGTTGACTGGTCTCTATGGAAACATCAATACCTGAACGGAACCAGAGGATCAAACTCAGAGCGACTGAAACGTTTTCCCATGTTATGTCTGATCCTCTCTGACTGCACGGGACTTGGAAAACACACACTTAACACACACACGTCCATCCACTCTCTGACATTTTTCTGACATCCCATGTGCAAAAGGTATGTACATTTCTTTGTAAGAAAGAACATTGTTAGAACATTGTAAGTTAAAATCCTGCTGAACAACTAAAACAGTCATTATTAATGAGAATAATGAACTCAATGAAAACTGCATACAATCGGAAATTGAAATGTCCAATGGAAATAAAATGTAATGCTTTAAATAAAATAACAAAAATCAATTAATATCTCTACCACACACACACACCCATATCTATATATAGATATATATATCTATATATTTTTATAACTTGAATATATTCTACAGACCTTTTGCATATGGGAAGTGCACACAGGACGTCCCAAGACTGATTGACCCTTGTTTAAGTCCAAATGGTACCAAGCAGAGACCCCACAGTGTGCATAGAGATAGATTCTGTTCATCGTAAAAATCTAACAAAAAATGATGTCTTTTCATATTGGTGTCACGTAGAATCTGGGGGGGGGGGGGGGGGGGTCTCCATTTTGGGTTGTGCTAGTTTTGAGTTACACCCATTGCTCCACCATATAATGAAGTCTTATGCAATTCATTACTTCACAAATCTCAAACTCAATCTCATTCCATTATACTCGCTAGATTTTGTTTAGTTGCTATCATTATTGTTATGGGGTCTCTTTTTTTTTTTTACTTCGGTCATCATTCGCGTTCTTTGTCTCTTTTTGAGTATTTTTCCGTAAAAATTCCATGAAACAAAAATATACAAAAAGTTTTTTTGCAAAACCCCTCTGGGCTGACTCACGGGACCACAAACGACAACACACAGACCTCTGGGCAGGCTGGGCGGGCCTTCATGTCTATTCAAATTCCTCCTCTTCCTCCTCCTCGTCTTCTGCCTGGTGATTGGATGCACTGGGTGTTGCCGGGTCCGAGTCCTGAGTAAGCGTTGCCACGGTGACGATGCGCGGCGGGCTGCCAGGGCCCTCGCCACCGCCGGCCTCCTCGTCCTCCTCCTCCATGTCCTCGGTGGTGATGATGGCCACCGATGCGCCCGCTTTCTTGTTCTGGTGGGTCTTGATGTGCTTGGACAGGTGGTCGCTGCGCATGAAGCGCTTGGAGCACTCGGGGCACTCGAAGCGCTTCTCGCCTGCGGAGGAGGGGAGGGATTCAGGGTTAGAAGGGGGCTCCACAATGGTTCACCAGGTAGAGCTTGTACCATTAAGGACTGGTCCTTAATGGTACGAGCTCTACCTGGTGAACCATCGTGCAGAGCGCGTACCATTAAGGCCCAGTCCCTAGACCCGGGTTCCATTCCTGCCCATGGTCCGTTGCTGCTTGTCTTTCCTCTCTCCCATACCTTCCTGTCTAGTTCACTCTACAATAAAAAGCTCATCCTCATCCTCATCTTCAAAACCGCTTAACCGGGGTCGGGTCGCGGGAGTAGCAGCTTTAGCAGAGGACCCCAGAATTCCCTTTCCCGTGTCACATTGACCAGCTCTGATGTGGAGGGATCCTGAGGCGTTCCAAGGCCAGTGTTGAGATTTAATCTCTCGACCTAGGCCTGGGTCCTCCCAACGCTTGGAGATAAAAAAAAAAGGGGCAGAACGCGATGGGTGGAGGGTCGACGAGTGAACCAGGAAGTGGGACGGAGAGAGGGAACTTTAGGGGGCCCCTATGTTACCCCAAGGTGTGTAGGTGGTTATTACGAGCCGTTCCATCCAAATCCATCACTTAGATTGAAGGTTTGAATGGAACGGTTATTATGAAGAGACTTGTGTGGCCGTGTGCTCCACTGTCTCCTGACTGGCTGTCAAGGAAAGGACCATGTGTATTAATGAAGCTGAACGGGAGGTCAATGCTGATCATGTTTAGGGTCAAAACAGAGGCTCACAAGATCTACTCTGGTCTCATTCCATTTGCCTAATCGTACTCCAGTGGTTCCAGGATCTCTTATGCCATCCAATGGATTTGGTCTTTATTTTCTATGCGCTGTATTCCTACCTTCAGCTGCTCTCGTATTAATGGACAATTCTACACTGGTGTACGTTGTACAGAATGATAATTTAATCAGGACCAATTAATTGAAGGAATTGATCTACTGAGAACTTTAAACTGCAGGGGTTCATTCCTTTCCTTAGCCCACATCCTTTACTGGCACTCTACTGCCTCCAATGCTGTGACGACTAGGACTACTATTCAGCAGGGCTGAGCCCCAATATTAGAATTTTCGGATATTCGGTCATTCGGTACGTATTCAAATCTCTATTCAGTATTCGGTTATTAATTGGTTTTTAACGTCTATGCATATTGGGGGACTGCGGCTAGAAGGCTAGGTTACATTTTGTCAGAATATCCCAATTATGGGGGGAAATTATCAAAGCAGCAAGGTAGTAGGAATAGGATTCAAGTATGTACATAAACGTAAAAAAATAAATAAATTGTCACCGATACCCGATCTAAAATATGTCTTCAATATCGGTACCGATACCGATACAAATATCGGATCGGTGCATCCCTAATCCAAACCCAGTCCCCTCTGACCAGGGAGTCCCAGCAACCTCCTGAAAGCGACTACAAGGTTTCTACTACAAGTTACTGCAAGCTACTACAAGCTATTGCGAGTGACTGCAAGTGACTACCAGCGTTCTACTAAAAGCTACTACAAGCTGGCTAATACAAGCTACTACAAGCTGGCTAATACAAGCTACTACAATCTAGCTAATACAAGCTACTACAAGCTGGCTAATACAAGCTACTAAAAGCTGCCTAGATGGCAAGCGGCAGAGGCGTATCGAGGGGCGACACATTTCCCCCAAAAAGGCTTTCCTTAGAATATGTCAATATGTTTATCAATAAAAAATTTAAGAGAGTGTGCCCCCCCGCCCCCCACACCCAGCCCCGACCCCGCCCTGCTCACCCGTATGTGTCCTGCGGTGCCGCTGCAGCTCGTCGCTTCGGGTGAAGCGCTTCCCGCAGAAGATCCAGTTGCAGACGAAGGGGCGCTCGCCGGTGTGCCAGCGCAGGTGGGCCCGCAGGTGGGACGTCTTGCCGTACACCTTCCCACAGCCCTCCATGTGGCACACGTGCTGCTTCTTTTTGGAGGGGTCCCCGCTGTTCCTGCAAAACACACACACACACACACACACACACACACACACACACACACACACACACACACACACACACACACACACACACACACACACACACACACACACAAACACACAGACATTGTGGTTAGCGGCAATGTTCCCTCTAATCTTTCCGCACTGAGCAATTCATATTTTTTCTGAGCACACATTACAGCACTGTGAGCAATTCGCAACCACGGGACCTGCCGAAAATGACCACAAACCTGCGTTAACCATAGGGGATTCAAAGGGATGACAGCAAATGCATCAATATGTCTACAAGGTTGATATTTATTCAATATCCTTTATTGTGGTTCACCTTTGGGAACATTTTAATGAATGGTGTTTTACCAGTCAGTTTAGTTGAACTAAAAGGATCTTTGGTTGAACTTCAATAAGGTTTAGAGAGGTTATTATGAATGGTTCACTGGTTATGATTGATAATGATATACAAAATAAAAGTATCCAAGGTGTTTATTCATTTCTCAGCAGGTACAACATTTAAGTGGAACTTCATTGAAAGAAAAACGCTAATGCAGTGCTTAACAATAATTATAAGCCTACGCAATCATTATTACATAAAACAACTGCATATATGTATTAAAACAGAATTAACCTACATGATTCAATGACTAAACATATGTCAAAATGTTGTTGCAGTAATCAAGATCACTTTGATCTATATTAGGCCAAATAGGTCTAATTGAAAATATTGGACATTTCTACCTCAAATCTTCTCTCGCCTGTCTTTGTCCCCTTGTCAGTGGTTGAAGACCTTGTCAAGGTCTATAGGACCCTCTTTTCGCCTTGATTTAATTCTCATCAGTTGGTCCAAATGGAAAACTTCAAGGCGGTTGCGCGATTTTGTCTTAATGGCATTCATTAGACTGAAACCACGTTCACTAGATGCTTGGTATGTGCAACAAATGTCAAGAAGTTGTACCAGATCTGGAAAATGCTCGCTTTTCTGCGACCAGGTTAGAATCTCAGAAAATTACTTGAGTAGTCCGATTTTCCTTTTTTCATTAACCATGAACTTGAATTTGTTGGATTGTTGACAAATGCGCCCCGGGACCGTATCGTCTGCTTCCTCCAGAAGCGCTTCGAACTTCTTCGCCAGATTGATCAAGTCATTCAGCCCATGATCAAATTCCCCAACTGATGATCCAACGTGTCTGGCTCAAAGGCAGCCCACTCTTTGAGCTCATTTTCAGGGATGCGGGCATCCAAGTTCTCACAAACTTCATGGACAAACAGAATAATGTCTCTTGTGTTTACTGCACTCTCACTTTCCAAAACTGTGAGCGCTCGTTTGCCCCAGTGATCTCGCTCTCCTAAATATTGCGCACCTAATTTCTGTATTTTCGCTCTGGCAATGCAGTGCCCATCCATAACCGCATGTTACTGCGCTTTAAGCAGGTGCACAGCTGAGCGAGTTCCTCAAGCACTTCTGCTAGAACAGTGAGTGCAAATATGTACTTGGTGTCGGTCAGTTTTCTATGACAGTATTATGCAATGAGAGTCAGTTTCTTAGGAGCAGCATTAGGTCAATGCGCTGACATTTCGCAAAAAAGCATGCACAGCTTGGTAGCGTGACAGCCAACGCACTTCATTCAAAGGCCTAAAAGACAGTGATCTACTTCCAAAACCTCTGCCATCTCTGTGAATTTGGCTTTCTTCACAGATGATCTGCAAAACATGGAGTATACTGTCCCGAGTAGCGTTTCTCCCTTTTTTATTATAGGGACATCTTTCCATGCGTCATCAATCCCCAATTCCCCCCTATGGGCCATGCAGTGTTGCTCAGTCAGGTGCGGTACCTGACGCTTCAGTAAAGCAGCCCAACCTTTATGTCGGCCTACCATGACAGAAGCACTATCTGAAGTAAACATTACCATGTTGTTCATATCTAGTGCATGGTCTGCGTAGAACTTGGTAATGGCATCAAGGATGTTTTCTGCAGTGCATCCTGAAAGCTGAATGATTCCAGCAAAAACTGTCTTGTAACTGAAATCAGTTTGCTCCCGAAATTTAATGTGATGAGATATCGATGATCGATATGAGATATCGATACATTCATCAACAATTAGTGTGTGGACACAAGCACTTCTTATGCTGCTTATCCTCTCAGTCTGCTCATCTGAGTTGATACATTCCACAAATTCAAAAGCAAAATTTTTGCTTCTCCAACTCTGAGGTAGGTCGACGTATTTTGCCATATGATCGTGTATATCCTGAATTGATAACATGGACATGTTGGCATTAATTGCTAGCATTACATTGTCGATCAATATTTTTATTTGTTCAGGGTTGGATCGTGCTCTCTGAATTTATCTATCTCAGGATCCATTAGTTTCGTTGAGGAGTTGATCGATGAAGTTCACATGTCTAATCTTAATGTTTTCAATGTGTCAGGGTATCTGCAGGTTTCAGCAAGTGAAATTTCAATCTTTTTAAGACCTTTTTAATACCACCTTGAATACAATTTAAGACCTAAAACACGCAATGGTGGGGGGAATCCCGCTGTATTATAACCCAAGCATAGCATGTGTGTCACTCAATGAGACTCATTCACCTACCCATTGTCGCAGATTAGCTAGCAAGCACGCAGATAATCGTTTATATATGCAGCTAGCAAGAAAGAAGCCTCTCTACATGTCCTTCCTGAAAAGTCTCACGAGAAAAATAAACGGTCCTGCCCCGACAAATTTAAGACCTTGTGTTACAGTTTTTAAGACCAGCATATGACACTTTTCAAGGCCTTAAATTTAGAAACATGAATTTAAGACTTTTTAAGACTTTTTAAGGATGCGCGGACACCCTTGTCTACATGGACTTTCTGTGTCAGATGACGCTTTAGGTAATTAAGCTTCCCCTCGGACCAAGTTTTCCCACGAGCGAACTCTCCTTTCGCTTTTGCCTCCGAGCAGAATTTGCAGATCACGCCACTGCTTTGTTCATATGTAAATATGCCTGAAAGTTGTATCCTACCTGGACAATCTTTCGTGTCAGTTTGGACTACTTCATCTAGTCACAATTATTTTAACGTTAGGCAGACCTTTTTCTGGGGCACCTGCTCTGTCTTTCTTTTCGCCATTGCAGGCACATAGCCAAACGTGGGCTAGTGCCACTATGATTGACAGCTGGCCCACCCTATTAGAAGGGCAAAATTCGGCAGTTTGAAATTCAAGGAACGAAAAAATAGCCCATATTATAATGTCACACAAAATTGTGTGGAATAAATTTTGTTTCAATAAAGAATCATTATGTTACAAATATCTACAGAAAGGCTCTTTTTGTTAATTTTTTATATTCAGCACTTAATTCTGATTGGGTACATCTATATAGGCGGTCGCAGCATTCTGAGACTAGACAGACACGCAAAATAACTTGCTGGGGGTTGTTCAATGAAAACAACGAAACATAGTATGCTCTGATCGCCGATTATAAAGACCAGGCAAAACGTGAGCTTGTAGCCGCCATCATTCGGTATATTCACCTGGCAATAATTAAGCAGGCAGTTGGTTTTGTTCAGACTGAAGACATGAGTTCAACTGGCATATCTCGCAAAATTCTGGAAATGATTTAGTCTCTGCAGCTCGACCCATCACTGCTGAATCAGGCTGGTGATGGGCCTCTCTCTCCCTTTCCAACTCTCCCTCTCTTCCACCAAATTCAGGGGCCACCAGGACGGAGCTCCAAGCTCATCTCTCTCCCATTCTCTCGCTCGCTCGCGCACTGCGATCACACTCAGCAGGCACGCAAGCACCGTACATCCGGCTTGGTTGTCAGACATGTCAGTATTTTAAATGTTTATTATCTAGCCTACGTCGCCTTTGATGCTCTGATTTTCAACCCCTGAAAACAAATAGTCGCCTGGCCACTTTGACTGGCCTGCACAGCCGCACGCGCGTGCACCTTAGAGGGAACATTGGTTAGAGGCATTCAGGTGTGTTCGCATGTGTGTGATTAGTATTCAAATCAGTAGTGTGTGCATAGTGTGTTCACCTACTTTAACACATCAACATTTTTCAGTTTTCAGTTTATTAAGTGGGGACGACTTAGCTCAGGAGGTAGAGCAGTTGTCTTGTAACCGAAAGGTTGCTAGTTCGATCCCCAGCTCCTCCTAGCTGAGTGTTGATGTGTCCCTGAGCAAGACACTTGACTCTGCCGTCGGTCTGTCAATGTGTGTATTAACCGATGTAAGTTGCTTTGGACAAAAGTGTCTGCTAAATGCCCGAATTGAGATTATGATCAGTTATGATAGTATATATGCAATTATTAAAAATTGTATCGATACAAAAGTTTGGGTGCAATAAAAAAGAGTTTCAAGTAACTACTGTATGTAGTTTGAATCTTGCCACAATGAAACTATTCTCCACTCTGCTTTGGCTTCATGAACAGATTAACATCACAGAGAGCACTAGTGAACCTGGTGTACTGTCACAGCTCACTTTACTAAACCCGTTTCTGAGTGAAAGTGGACCACTGGAGCAGCAGAAACAGAACATGGGGCAGGAGGAAGAAATACATCAGCTCCACCAGCCAGAAGGACCTGGTCGGTCCTTCTGGCTGGTGGTGATCATGTGCGAAACACATGATCACCACCCGCCCTCATGCAGTGCACACCTTCTCTGAGGCCTGTGTGTGTGTGTGTGTGTGTGTGTCAGTGAGTGAATGTGTGTGAGAGTGTGTGTGTGTGTGTTCTGGTAGAGTTACCTCCCCTCGCCATCGCGGCAGTTGGGACAGGAGCAGGCGACGCGTCGCAGCCTCTTGCTCGGCGGGCCCTCCTGGTCCGACGAGTTCTGGACCAGCTGGTCTGGACTCATGGAGGAGCCAGATGCCACGTTGCCCAAGGTGACCGTCACCGGCGGCGACTGAACTTTGACCCCCTCTTGACCCTGGGGTTGACCTGAGGGTTACAGATCCAAAGGGAACACCGTTTAGATGAGATTCAGAAGGAGTGTGTAGCTGTCTTTAAGGGAACAGCATCTTCATGAGGTGGAGAAAGTACTGATAGAGCTAAAAGCTACGAGTAAATGATTGATAAGATTGGTGCTACTGAAACCTCCACAGATCAAACAGGAAGAGAGCGAAAGTGTTACACTGTCTTTCTGTTTTCTGTTTACGACGAGTTAAACCAACAGGGCAATAGCTACCTATTGTATGTTGTTTGTATGTGTACCGTGCAGTTGAAATGCTGCAGCCACATGTACAGCCACATCCCCCTGTGCATAGTATAACATAGCTCATGTAGCTGACTAAGGCGTGACATGGCTCTTTACCCTGCAGGCTGGTGATGGTGAGGGGCACACCCTGCATCTGGACCCCCGCGCCGCCCAGCCCGGCGATGCTGACCGTCTGCACCCCGGACCCTGGGTTGATCTGGGCCGCGCTCAGCGTGAGAGGACCCCCGCCCAAGGACACCAGCCCTCCACCCCCCAGGCCAGCCCCGCCCCCCACAGGGGCAAGTGTCAGCTGCTGCTGCAACGTGGCCCCCAGGCCCCCCTGCAGGGACATCCCCCCGGGGAGCTGCAGGGTCTGCCACGTGATCTGTCCGTTGGACGCCATGGTGGGGGCCCGGATGAGCACCTGGGCCGGGTTCTGGAAGGCCTGGATGGGCTGGAGGGTCTGCCCGGGGGCCAGCTGCAGAGTCTGGATGTGCTGGGGCTGCTGGCCGGAGGCCTGGCCCTGGGGCTGCAGCTGGATCTGCTGCAGCACCTGGTGGCCCATCTGGCCCAGGATCACCTGCTGGATGGTACCACTCATGTCGGGTTGGTTCTGCAGCCCGTTGGCCAGGCTCGGAGAGTCCATGTCGCTGTTCTGACCCTGTGCTTCTGCTCCTCCACCGTCCAACCCGGCGCACACCACCTGGCCCCCGTCTGACATCCCATCACTGCCGGCAACCGTTGTTATGGTACCGGTTGTACCTGTCCCGGATACAGTTGTCGTGGTGACTAGCTGGTTGCCATTGGCAAACGAAAAAGTTCCGTCTGCGGATTGAATGAGCTGCACGGCCCCGCCCGCTCCCACATTGTTAATAACAGGCAACGCTAGGGTCATGCCCCCGAGGTTGATGGGTACTGTCATCATCGGAGCCTGGGAACCCGACAGGGCCTGCAGCTGGATGGGGAAGGACTGGGCGGGCCGTATCTGCAGCGGGACCCCCTGGTTGGCTGAGCTGGTGAGGATGGTCTGCTGGTTGGCCGGCTGCAGAATGGTCTGGCCCTGGCTCTGCGTCTGGATGAGCTGCATCTGCTCCGGGAGTCCGGTGATGGAGGCCGTCTGCGCGGGGCTGATGTGGATCTGCTGGCCGTCGGCGGTCTGCAGTTGGGGGATGACCTGGTACTGGACGCCGCCCCCCGCGCTGGGCATGTTCTGGACTTGGATGATTTGGAATTGTTGCTGCTGATTGGCTGCCACGCTGTTAGTCCCGCCTATCGCCTTCATCTACCAGAGGAGAATGAACACAAGTCAGATTCAACACTTTCCAAGAGTAGCGAGATGGAGACGAAATGAAATGCAAACGTGGCCCCGGGGCCCACCGCCTCACCTTGCGCCCGCCGGGAGAACTCTCGCACGGCATGGTGGTGGCCAGCGTAACCGCAACCGGCTGGTGGGCGTTCTCCTTGGCCATGGCGGGCGCAGTGGTGATGATCTGCCAGCCGTTGCCCGTGAACTGGGCGGGCACCAGCTCCAGCTGCTGGGGCAGCAGGGCCTGGGCCCCGGACGCGTCCAACACAAACTGTCCCCCTTGGAGCTGGGCCGACTGCAGGGGGATCTGTTGCTGGACCGGCTGGACCTGCTGCTGTGCGCCCTCCACTCCCCCCTGGCCTCCGATCTTACTGCAGGTGGCCGCGAGCAGAGCCAGCGGAGAGGGCTGCGAAGACTCCTGGGTGGGGGAGGGGGGGCAGCGTGAGGGAGAAAATAAAATAAGAGAGAGAGGGTGGGGAGAGAGAGAGAGAGAGAGAGAGAGAGAGAGAGAGAGAGAGAGAGAGAGAGAGAGAGAGAGAGAGAGAGAGAGAGAGAGAGAGAGAGAGAGAGAGAGAGAGAGCTGCCACTTTGGGTGGGCGGTGTAACAGGAAGCAGGAATGGGTGGGCGTGTGAGAACCACATTTCTCTTTCCTCAGTGCATACGAGAAGAAAATACCTCCTTCTCATTTTCTCTCTCTTCCTCATTCTATCTTTTAAAAGGAACTAGGCCGCTATAAAATGCACCACACCTCTTACACTCTACAGTAGACACTGACTTTTAGGACCATAATGGCAGTGGAATCAACAAGAACACTATAACTAATGTACTTATTAAACAACATAAGATGTACTTAGAAAATGCCAATTTAACACCATCAAAAGCCAATCAAGCAAAAAAAATATTAAAATAGGCTTGAGCAAATAATTTTGAGGCCGTTCCTCAACAGCCTGTTTAAACACAGTGGTACTAGGCTAGTAGGAGAACTATTGCAGACTAGTCACAGGGCTGGAGGGGCTGGTTGTTCTCAACAAGGCAGCCCAAAAAAGCAGGAAGTGAGCACAGCAGAGAAACGCCCCCAGTGCTGGCGCACACGCCACAGTACATCCGTGGCCCTACAGACATCTGAACCGTACCAGCTCCGTACCTGGGATCCAGAACTTTTGCCCTTTTTAGATGCTTTCACTCCTTCTGTTCCCGATGTTTCCTTCTTCAAGTCTGCAAAATGAAACAAAAGTTTCGTTGCAGGATCATGTTCAGATAAAGGTATCATGTATTTACATGTCTGAATAAGTGTATTTGCCTAGAGTCCAAAGTGTACAACATGGCCACGCCACTGTAAGTGGTCAGCATGTTTCTGCCACAAGACATTGCAAATATCACACCCCAAATGAGGATCAAGCGTGGATATAATTAACCAGTCGTCTCATCATCCACATCAAAAGGGACAGAAGCATCAAAAGGGACAGAAGCCTTTCTGTCGGGCGGCAAAAGATGGGTGGAGACGGGGAGGGGGAGGGTACCTACCGCTCATAACGCATTAATATACCGAGGGAGAGGTGTACTTCAAGACAGAAGGCCGGACGGGGATAGTGACGGAGGCAGGCGGCAGAAACGGAGGACGGCCTCTATTTTTTCCGCGAATGGTTGGCGCTGGGTTGTGGCGTATCTTCCCGTTTGACGAAACCACCCACCCGCCAGGAAGGGCGGTACCAAGGAAGACGGTGTAACGGCGAATAACGGAGAAAAGTCCCGTCCTCGCTCCCCTACCCCCTTCACAGCCCAGCGAATATACCTCTTCTCGGAGAACGCATGAATGGTCCAGAAACTAATAAATTAGGCTTTGGGAGAATTATGTCCAAGGCGAAGTTGGCGTTGTGTGATGGCAGAGGCCCACCCACTGCCATTTAAGCACCAGGCCAACACCCTCTCGGCTCCTCTCCTCGTCGCGAGGGTTTCCTCTCGCCGCCCGGAGTGCACCTTGTCGCCGTTCTTCATGCAAAAATAACCGCTACCCGGATCTGTATTTGGTGTGAATTCTTTATTTCTTGGAGAATTGATTTAGCAAAGATACAGAGAGAAAGCTGTGGCTTTTGTGGGCGGATGCGCTCCTCCCACTTATTCAGATTGGATGACAGGATTCCGCGTGCGAGGGTCGAGATGGGAGTTGTATTTAGAGAAGCCTCGCCTTCTCCACCGTGAGCCGGTGTGGAGGACTACTGCTCCCATGATGCCCCGCGCGGCAGTGTTCGTTTTTTAGTCATGTTGGTTTGAGAGGTAAAAGGCGATGGGCGGAGACTTATGTGTTGTGGGGGTTGGGCAAATAAGAGCAGGAGGCGTGGGATAATTCGGTGAATAAGAAAGTAGTCCTCAATAAATGCATTAAGGACATTCTTCCGGAAACATAGAATAGGAATAATCATCCCTGTCCGAAAATATATATGCCTATATGGAGACTCTTGTCTATTGAGATTATAACATTTAACCTGCTAAAGAACATGTTGTACTGTAGTATTAACGTATGTTCAACAGTGTAGAGCCACAACATCTAATTGAAGCCTGCTGTTCCGCTATTATGAATTCACAAGACTAATCTAATGCTAAATTTAAGAAGGGACCATAAACACTGTCACCTGACTGACAGCTTTCAATCATCTTGTTCACGGAGCAGGAATCTAAACTTTCTCTCATCAACCACCAGTTTGTTTGTTGTCACCAGCAGCCCTTGGCCGCTGTTAAGGAGGGGCAGCAGAGGGTGGTTGGGTGTGTTTTGTAGCGCTGGAGGCAGTTGAGAATGGCCTGCTACTAGGAGAATGTGGGGTCTGAAATAACGAGGTTTGGGTTTTCTCCTTCAGCTCACCAGAGCAATGTGGCAGAAGCCTGCACATGTTTTCACAATAACTGCATTGCATGATACATACATATATAAAAATGGACACGCACGAGCAATCACACACACATATACACACCCAAAAACAGATGCATGCTCTCACACACACACTAACACACACACACACTGTCACACACACACACACACTGTCACACACACACACACACACACACACACACACACACACACACACACAC
>NC_082403.1:19353283-19358283 GCF_031168955.1 Gadus macrocephalus | reverse complement strand
GGAGAACCCGACCCGGTCGTTTGAGATTCATAATATCGTCTGGAGGCTCATACAGCTCTTGGCCGTGATAATATATATTATATGATATAGATATCTATTAGGGGTGTAACGGTACACAACAGTCACGGTTCGGTACGTACCTCGGTTTTGAAGTCACGGTACGGTACAGGACGGTTCGGTTCATAGTTATGGTGAAAAAACGGATTGCTTGACAGAACGAACATAAGTTTAATTAGTAACGAATTAAACACAACAGTTTTAGCTGTCAGTATGAAACATACAAATAAAATGATGCAATTCTCCAATAACCTTAAAATAAAATTAATGAAAAATCCAGTTTTAATGCTCAGTCTAGGCTCTTTAAGCTGGTATGTAAACAAAGAGTTTGTAACATATTCCTGCAGCTCTCTAAAGCTCTGAAGTTCTCATAAATATAATCAATCATTAAATAAAAGTGCAACTGCAGCCTTTAATTACAGCTTATGTATTTTATAATCTATTGGTGTTTTCATTGCCTCTCGTAGGTCAGAGGCAATGAAAACACCAATAGACCTGGTGATGGCATTTGCCCGTTCTGAATTCCCAGACAGGTGTAGGGGTTGATTAAATAGTGTAGGGAGCTGGGTTTGAACGATTTGAACAACTTTTTTTCATTTTGCAGCGGTGACAGTAACAGTAACACCTGGATGGTGCCGTCACGTTAAAATTGTACCGGGGGCGAAAATTTGTGCAAGTTCGATGTGTTCCCATTTGCATAGACGATCGCTGTTGAACAATGTCTGCACACAGCTTTCGACTTGTCCACTCGTCTTTCCCCATTGTGATAATTAACCTGGAATCCAAAGTTCTCCCACACTTGGGATTTAAATTTCTGTTGTCGTTCGCCATGCAGTTCGCTCTCAGTTCGCTAGTAGACATCAATCCACACACAGTCGCGATCGCGCTCTGCTACTGCTACTACGAGTTCGCGCACGTGCGAGCCGAGCCTAATAAGGCTAAACGGTCCGGGGGGAACTCCGACTTCAAGTTTTAAGTTCCGCACCGCAAAACAAGCCTTTACATTCGCCATATTAACGCTATGTACGCCACATTTACGGACCGCGGTACACCTCTGTAACCGCACCGAAGTGCCTGTACCGTGACGGTTCGGTTCAAATACGTGTACCGTTACACCCCTAATATCTATGTATACTATGATATTATAGATATAGAGCTCCAGGACTCCTGTGTGTTCTAGAATATTTACAGAACAACCACTGTAAACAGAGCGCATGGTACCGTGGCTGCAAGCTGCTCAGGGCCACACCCCCACCCCTTGACCCGCCTCTCTCCTCCTCATTTGCATCAAAGCTACAGACAACGAAACAGCGCATTTGGGGAAAGCTCAATCTGCGACTGGCTCGTAGTGCCTGTAATTCTGCACCACAGCTGAATTTCTGGAACGTCTTCAAATACTGTGTTTGGGGCCTACTAATAGCTATATTAAAGGGGACATGTTATGAAAACAGCACTTTTCCTGGGATTTGGGGTGTTGTTGTGGGTAGATGGTGCTCCCCTACGCATACAAACTTTGAAATAAGTCTGTACATGATTTTTTGAGTGAGATACGCATTTCTGGAAGTAGCCCGCCTCCAGCTACCAAACGAGCGAGTCAGTTTCGGCGCCCCCTCCTATGTCGGAAGGGGCACATTTGAATACTACCTCCCACTTCCCCACTCCCCTCCAATCAGAGCATCGCTAAGATTTTGTGGACCAGCGGACGAGCAGCTCCTGCGGGGGGAACTTGGCGCTAGCCCTGCAGCTAAGCTCCGGGAGTGCAATCCCTTTCTCTGGCGCCGAGCTCACCCCGCAGGAGCTGCTCATCCGCCGGAGCTGCTAGTCCGCTGGAGCTGCCACCTAGCTTCGGCGCCAGTTCAACTCCCGGAGTACACTGCCGGACTGCGGCCGGACGGCTTCGACGGCTGCCGGTAGCTCCGGCGCGGGGAGCTGGGAGGCAGTGCGGCAGCTCAGTTCCCGGAGTACAATCTTTTTCTTCTCCATATCGCGGTTCATGGACTTCAGAGAGTCAATGCCAAAGTTCCTTCCCCCCAATTCCTCTCAACCATGGCCGAGATATCCCCCACTACGAGTCTTTACTTGTCGAAGTACCGACACAGTCTTTATTATGCACGCCAATAACTGCATTCATCTGTGTATGAGAGAGCTGATTGTGGATCAAATAAACAATTCAATTCAATTATTCATAATATCATCCGAGGCACACATAGCTTTTGGCCATGATATTAGATAGATTATATAAATACCTGTATATAATATTATTATTATGTTATATTATATAATATTATATAGATATAGAGCTCCAGGAGTCAGCAAACGGCAACAATCCCTTCTCCTCCATGCTGTGGTTCAGTCTCACAGCTCATTGGTCAATGGGCAGCAGCTCATTTGCATCAACGCTACAGACACCAGAAACAGCGCATTCTGAAGGGACTGAAGCAGAGGCGAATAGCGGTAGACGATTTTTTTTTTGGAAAAGCTATTTCCATTAAACAGCTTCAAAAACATGTTTTCTAGAACTCAAATACTATGTTTACGTGTTGGGAAAACACCATAATAGGTCTCCTTTAAAGCAGCCATAAAGTAGCATGCCATGGGACCTTTAATCTCTGTTGGAATTGTGTGTATGTGTGTGTATGTGTGTTTATGTGTGTGTGTGTGTGTGTGTGTGTGTGTGTGTGTGTATGTCTGTGTGTGTGTATGTCTTTGTGAGTGTGTGTTTAAAAATTGCGATTCGTTCCAAAGGATGCAAATGTAAAAAAATTGTGATGCCTTAAAGAGCCGTCCCAAAAAAGAGAACATATGTAAAGAATCTAATTGTCTGGAAAAAAAATACAGGCCTTACTTAGTGTGTGTTTGTGTGTGTGAGTGTGTGTGTGTGTGTGTGTGTGTGTGTGTGTGTGTGTGTGTGTGTGTGTGTGTGTGTGTGTGTGTGTGTGTGTGTGTGTGTGTGTGTGTGTGTGTGTGTGTGTGTGTGTTCGTGTGCATAAATATGCTTTTACATTCAGGAGAAGCAAACAAATTGAAATCCTTATTTCACTCGCAATTGCATACAAAACCTGAAGCTGTTGGGTTGGATGTTGACGTTGGTTTTCATGGAAGCAGCCAGACACGGGTCTCAGCGTTCATAGTTTAAGACCCCATAGACTTAACTCCAAGGACTCTTAAGGTTCATCATAATCATGTCTGAACATTCAACACCTTGGAGGCCCCCTGGCTCCGAAGCAGAGTGCAGACACGGCCTTAATGAGCTGTGGTTTCAGTTCCCGTTGTTTTAAATGGCTGTGGGGTTTATTTGATTCCAATCACATTTCTGATATTTGCCAGAAATTTTAATCGATAAAAAGTAACGCTAAAAGTTATTACATTTTTTTGTAACTTTGTAAACCAAGTTTGGAGAATAGACTATTTATCTTTAAACATGTTACAAATCAATATCAGAAGGTCTTTGAGGAACATTTAACTTAGAAACAAACAAACTAACAGTTTGTTATTTAGCAGACAAAAAGGAAAACTGCTGCAGGTTGTCGTACAGTTGTTTATGATTCAAATAACTCAGACGGAATTGCTCAGAGAGAACAAGTGTATTATTATAATTTACATATTTTGTACATCCAGTCTATAAAGCAATCAGTGCTCCTAATGCAAACCAGCACCAGCTGATAGGTCTGCTTAAGCGCAGGAAAGGTTTTTTGCTCTAGGCACACTTCAAACATAACGCAGAACCGCGCGGGTAATGTTTTCCTGTTCCTTTATTTTGAATTTGGAGTCTTTATGGCTGCGGTGCGAGATCAGGCAGTCTGAGGTCTGCTCAGCCTACATCCAGTAATAATGCATAAAAAAGAAAACTCCAGTCTTGTACAACCCTCTCCAACCCCAAACCTTTCCTCCACTCATCCCTTGTTCCCTCACTCTTCATAAAGCAAGCTGGACTTCCCCTTCCCTCTGCAGCAAAAAAAGCCTAGCCCGAGAAGCACTTAGCTCCACATTTCAGGGCAAACAGCCCAGTCTGCAACTGTATGCTCCGCCATTACAGAGGCAAAGAGCGGAGGCTAATTACACGCCCGCCCTCGAGACTGGAGACACGGTGGGACGCGTTCAAAGAGAATGTACAGAATGCGTATATTAGACGACTGAAGGTATTTACAACTGACCCATGTGGAGGTAAATATACTACATGGATGTGTTTGTGTGTGTATGTGGAGAAGGTGGGGAGGGAGAGGTCTTTGTGTGTGTGTGTGTGTGTGTGTGTGTGTGTGTGTGTGTGTGTGTGTGTGTGTGTGTGTGTGTGTGTGTGTGTGTGTGTATGTGTGTGTTTGCGTGTTTATTCATGCAGGTGTTCAAAGGATATAAATAGGTATAGTGGTCAAGCATCAAGGTTTTCTCAAACCACACACCCCAACATATAAACACACACACGCATTCACACCCACACACACACACACACACACACACACACACACACACACACACACACACACACACACACACACACACACACACACACACACACACACACACACACATTCAACGGAGATTAAAGAACCCTGAAGAGAGTCAGGGGAGTCAAACGGCGGTCAACCTCTCGGGCCATATCAGCCTCAGGGTTCAAAGGACAACAAGGAAGATCTGCAGAGGATGGAAGGTGAACAGTTCTGAGATGTGACATCATGATTAGGGGACGAGGGCGGAGGGGCGGGGGGGGGGGGATCATCCTCCTTGAACTGAGGGTGAACTATAAGTGGACCCCCTTCTGACCCCCCTCTTCTTAAGACTGTGCAGGTTGTTTTTGTTTCCTCGAAACATGCTGTTGTACGGTCTCGGGACATTTCTCGGGCAGGCCTTTCATGAGCGTTTCCCTAAAGGTCCTTCAGGAGAGCAAACCCAATGCTGGCGGTCTTGGAAAGGTGCTTGAGGAGTTACTGGGAGAACACGACCATATG